>NC_043709.1:38339317-38350470 GCF_006229205.1 Suricata suricatta | reverse complement strand
TCTCTCTGTCTCTCTCTCTCTTTCTCTCTGTCTCTCTCTCTCTTTCTCTCTGTCTCTCTCTCTCTTTCTCTCTGTCTCTCTCTCTCTCTCTCTGTCTCTGTCTCTGTCTATCTGTCTCTCTCTCAAAAATAAATTTAAAAAATAATTAACATAATAAGTCTAGTTAACATACAACACACAACACCATATATAGTAAATGAACCCCCTTCATGTAAAATCTGGGCCCTTTTCAAATGGCTGCTTCTGCCTTGGGGTGAGTGTGTGCCGGCGAGTCTGTGCACTAGTTTTAAGAGCTGTGTCTCGGTTCCCCACAGCCCCGTGGGTCTCATGAACATAATCTCCACTGAATGTCAAACTAGATGTTGTGGCAGCTCGTCTCTCCAGTGCAGGTTTAAAAATTTGCAGTTCTCGATATGGGGTGTGAGCATTTAGCTCTTCAGGGAGAAGCTCCAGGTTTTAAGTCCCTTCCTGATTATGGGTCACCGTGCTGGGGTTGGGGGCACAAAGTAAGGGGCAGCTAGTTTACAGCAAGATGGTGCCTCAGCCTTTCCTGTTCGTCTTGATGTGGTTTTATTTTCAGTTGTCCCATAGGAAGGGGTCGCAACACTAGTTTTCAGGGGTTTTTTGTTGGTTTGTGTTGAGAGGAAATTATTGGTGTGTGTGTGTCGGGGGGCGGGGGATATGAATTCAGGACCTTCATACACTGTCATCTCGAACCAGGACCTAAGGCAATAATTTCAGAAGATAATTTGTTAAAATGATTTCCCATCATGTGTGTTTGCTGCTTGAGCACGAAGCTCTGCTGTTCTACTTCCCAAAACCACATACCAATTTTGTGTATTCATATGGGTAAAAGAATGATGTTTCTTACATTTATCTCTGATAAAATGGTTATAATTACATAGAAGCTTTCCCGAATAATTTACAGATACCATGTGATAATTTTCATTTCGTATAAATGAAATTAAATGGTAGCAGTGTTGCTTGAATCTGAAATAATTTTATTAAAAAAGCATCATTTTTCATCATTCTTCCATCTGTGCCTTTGATCTGGATGAACTGATGAGCATTCTATCCCTTACAAATTAATCTCTAATTAAAAGCTGCTTCTGGAAATATGGATGTTGATCATTTTCATCAGGAACCATAAATAGCAGATTTCCTTTAGCACAGGATTGTGGTAGGAATTCGTAGATTTCCAAACTTAAAGCTTTTAAAAAAAACTCAAAGCCACCAAAACAACTGGATAGATTATTTTTACAGTAACTTAAAGGGAAGTCTTTTATGTGCACATTTTCATGCCAGCCCTGAAAATAAAATGCCTAGATCTTTCTTAGAGGAAGAGATCCTCTAATCTGTTTCTTTTTTCCAGAAGGCTGTGTTCTTTTACAAAAATACATTTTCAATGCCCCAATATTACACATTGTTTTTTAAACTGACAAAAAAGGGCAATGGAAAATTCCAAGCCTACAAACAGACTACACAACTCAGACTGTGTCAAAAATTTTCTTAAATAATAGAAAATGAAAGGATAGAGGTAGCCATATTTTTTTTTGATTGTGCAGTGTGTGCAGCCCCTGTTGCCTGAAAAAATGAACTGGAAGCTACTTTTGACAAACAAAAGGACTCCTGCCTAAATGCCGAAAGATTCTGCCAGTCTCCCCACAGTAGTGCAGATGTTAAACAAAGCTTTCTTACTCTGGGACATTGTACTGATAAGCGTCGTAAAACACCTTTATTCCCCCTAAAGCAAAAGACCGAGGAAAACTGGAAGACTGTTCTGCAATTCATATATGATAATACTGCCAGTCCTAATCCCAGATCCTTGAGGGCGTTTGTACTTTAGCTATCAAAGTTCAATCCTAGGACTTTGCTTAACATACATGCAAGCCACTGGTGAATCGATTAACTAGCTAATTGCCTAAATTTTGAGATTGGAAACTCCTGTAGCAAGATCCCATTTGAAAAATGTTGGAGAATTAAGGCAAAATAATCCCTGTGATTTTAATTAAACCTCTATCTATTTTCATTAAGTGAACAGATAGATGCCTGCAGGCAGTAATTTTTTAGAAATTGATGTACAATTGATGTATTAGTTTAAGGTAAACAACATAATGACTCAATATAATACATTGTGAAACCACAATTAGTTTAGTTAACATCCATCACCATACATGTAATTTTTTTCTTGTGATAAGAGATTAAATCTTATATCGTTCGTTTGAAAGTTAAGAACTTTTGTCATTAACTATAGTTGCCATGTTGTATATTATATCCCCATGACTCACTGTTTAACTGGAAGTTTGTACCTTCTGAACTCCTTCACCCATTTTGCTCACCCTTCCAGTGCTTGCCTCTTATATCGTCCCCAATCTGCTTTTTAAAGATTGTACATGTAAGTGAGAAAATGTCTTTCTTGGACTTTCCACTGAGCATAAGGCCTTCAAAATCCGTCTATGTTGTTATATATGGCAAGGTTTTATTCTATTTTATGGATGAGTAGTATTCCATTGTATGTATATACCACAACTTGTGTATCCATTCATTTATTAATGGACATTTATGTGGTTCCCATATCTTGGCTCCTGTTAAATAATGCTGCAGTGAACCTATGGGTGCATGTATCTTTTTGAATTAGTATTTTTGTTTTATTATAAATACCTAGAAGTGGAACTGCTAGATCATGTGATAATTCTCTTTTCAGTTTGTTGAGAATCTCAATACTGTTTTTCATAACTGTTGCACAATTTTACATTTCTAGCAATGGTGCACAAGGTTCTCTTCACATCCCCACTAACACTTGTTTTGTATTGCTTTTTATAATAACCATTTTAAGAGGCATGAGATCACATTTTTATTGTGGTTTTGGTTTGCATCTCTCTGAGTGATGTTAAACATCTTTTCATGAACTTGTTAGCCACCTGTGCATCGTCTTTGGGAAAAGGTTGATTCAGATCTCACTTTTAAACTAGGATTGTTTGGGTTTTTTGCTCTTGAGTTGTATGAGTGATTTATATATCAGAAAGTATTCTTGTAAGTCCCGTGGCTAGGAGATTTCTGAGACCTCCCCATCAACCCTGTCTGTGTCGGTACCTTCTAGTTCTTACCACATATGGCCCTCTTGGATATGTCCAAATTATTGTCAGTGTTTAATGGGCTCTCACTTTCAAAGTGCTCTCATGGGGGTCCCAAAACTATCTCTCTCACACCATGACTGGAGAAGGTAATGTTGTAGAACAAATCCTACTTTTAGCCAAGTGCAAAGGAATAATGATTTCCCTATACTTAATAAAGAAGCCATCTGGTTAGAGGATGGTGGGAATGAGGAGGAAAGCTGTACTCACTTCCTCATGGATTTTGCAGCCCACTGCACTGAGGCCTGTAACAGGAGCCCTGATGTGTCACTTGCCTCCCACACATCCCCAAATGGTTGTCTGCTTTGCAAATTTAAGAAATCTTCCATTTTCTTTTCCAAGAAGTAAAGTTTTAAAAGTCAGCTCTATTGGAAAGAATGTAAGCATTCTTGGGTGGCTGCTTTTTGTTCAAAGAAAAAGTCCAGCATTTTTGTCCTTGAAAATATATTCAATTACTTACAAGTATTTTACCTCTGGATCTCAAGAAACTGGACCCCTGAGCAGACCTAAAGTGAATCAAGGCTGAACTAGTTAAATATTAGTGTGTGGAAGTACTTCTGCTTTCTTTATGTTGCTGATTTTATTAACAAGTGCCCTAAATTTCTAATAGATAAAACATAGCAATAGGGGAAAGGGTCTATAGTAAAATTTATACAATTTTGTGAATTTCCTATTTGGCAAAAGACTTGCTGGTGCAATTCCTATTTGGAAAAATTTGAGTGAAGGCGATAAGACTTGGAAAAAATAAACAAAATATCTCAGTAGAGCCAGAGTCTACCAGCCTGGATCCCACAAATCTGTGAAGCAAGATTAAAAACAAATACTTGAACTGAGTTTGAAATAATTGACCTATACCCTCAAGGTATCACTACTGAATATTTATCAAAAGTCTTCACATCCCCAAAAGCCATATTATTTTCCAGAAAATCTTAGATTGTCTTATCTCCAAGAAGACTGAAATGACAAGCTAGCAATAATACAAAGACCAGACTGTTCTCCCTTCATTAACTACCCCTGAATCTTAAATGAGATTTAAGAGTAGTCACCCTCTGCTTAGCCTCACACGCTCCTTGCAACTTTGTAACCTGAACTCCTTCCCAGTAATATTATAAAGACACTGCTTTTACAGGTTACTGATGCTTTCCGAGATTGCCCATCCAGAGTCTCACACTAGAAAAAAAGAAAACTTCAAAGAATCAGTATTTTTGAGTACTCCACTTTGCAAAAGTGGTAAAGGGAAGTAAAGAATCTAATTTGGTCAAAGCAAGCTGAGAGGAACATCCTATTCTATCTCTCAAGAAAGATAGTAACTACTCTGAACCAAGATTTTCAAATTTTATTGTAGACTATGCTTATTAGTTGAGCTTTGTGAACAAAGGGTTTAAAAAGTCCATTACACATGAGGATGATCTCTCTTCTGTTTCTTGTAGCTATTTCTGAAAAGATGGTGGTGAAATCCAGTGGGGATAGAGGAGGTTGTTTTTACTTTGAGAAGCCTAGCTCTTTTGTTGTTGGTCTTTCCTCTTCTACCTTCTTTTCTTCCTATTTCCCGCCCCCCACACTTCTCTCCTTTGACTCCCATACTGCCTTCAAAATAGAATGGCTCTTGAAGTTTTTCTTTAGCTCTTGGGGAGAAATGCTCTGGCTAGTTTTCACTCCCCATTTATTTTTTAGGGGAAGACAAGTCCATTCGGGCAAGTCTGTTTCACTAAGGGATTGCTTGAAGATTTGAACGGAGAGCCTCAGCTTGGGATAAAAAACATTTCGTGCATACGTTTTCCATGGATTTTTTTTTTTTTTATTTGGGAACCTTAGGTAGAAGTGTGGTTGATCTGGAACAAGTATAAATAGTATAACTCAGTTTAGCTTCCACATGATGACATTTGTACCAAACTCTTGTTTTGAGCTATCTCTAATTTGCTTTTGTTTACTAACATTATTCCAATTTAGTAACCTTATTTGGTCCTTTCATATGACCAAAATAATGAAATGGGTTGAGAGGATACAAGATCATTGTACTGATAATGATACTGTAACCTAGTATTAATAAGCAGGATGAGAGTAGAAAACAAAACATAAAAACTTAGTCAATCTGAGTAAGAAATATATGTTTCTCCATTTAGGGTAATCAAGGAAGTTTCTATAGAAAGGGTTGTTATTGAGCAGTCTTCATAAATTAGTAGGATGTCAGTGGTATTTACACTCATGGTTATTCCTTATATGAGAATAATAAAGGAAACCCTGAAATCCTGGGTATTCTCAAGAATGGAAGAATGGTTAAGTTTGTTTTAGAGTACTTAAATGGTAGGAGTTAGAACTCAAAACTTGGAATAGGACCTGATTGTGAAGAACTTGAATACTAATCTGAGCTCCTTACAGTTTAATCTGAAGGAACTGAGCGTACTTAAGGTTTTGAAATAGGTATTCAAATTTAATAATGCAGAATGGCTTATTTGGTAATGATATGCTTGCTACTTCTTCCAAAGCCAGACCTACATTCCCTCTGTCCATTAAAAAAATCTCCTTTGTTTGCCTCAAATCTGTCAATACTACCACCAGAATGATCTCAGAATAACGTAAAGTGGACCTTGCCCTGTCCAAACCTTTCAATGGCTCCTCTATGGTGATGGGAAAAAGGAACCATGATTTCAGATGACTTTCCAGCACTTTCATGCCTGGAAGCCTGCTTCTGCTTTGGGGTAAGATTCTGTCATTGTGCATATAATCAGTTAATGACATATTTGGATGAGAAAGTGAAGAAAATTTTAAAATGTGAAACTGGCTTAAATAAATATAAGAAAGAATTTGAAGTTGAGTGACTTAACTGAGTTGAGTGAGAATTTTATCTTGAGTGAGTTAAAAAAATGTTGATAATCATTATAAAATTAACCAGAAGAAAGGCAGCTGGGTTACGAATGAAATACTCATTTTGTATTTCAACTTATTGAGTGAGAAACTTGCAAAACTATCAGGAAAAAACTTGGCACATGCAGGTAATAGATGGGACTCAGCACTCAGCTATGAGTAAAAGTAAATCTAGAAATTGAATTTTGAAAATTTTAGGCATAATGGTGAAAGAAGCTACACAAATTATTAAAATTGACAAGAATTATGTAGAAAGAAAAACTAAAAATGCCTTGAACATTTTATTAGGTGCACAATTAATAAATGGATGTAAGAGACTCCCAGAAAGAGACTCCTTATGAGGAAAGTTTCCTGTAATGAGTCTTTTTCTAATACTACACACACACACACACACACACACACACACACACACACACACACAGGCCTCCATGCATGCACTCATACATGCATATACATACTACTCTACTTTTCATTTCCATATTCTAATTTTTCTTTCTAGGATTTTTCACCATTACTGATTTATTTTTAACGTGTATAATTGATACCCTACCTCATGATAGCGAGACTTTGTTTCATTCCCACTGTATATTTGCTCCTGGAACAGTGTTCACCACACGGCAAAATTGTAATAGCTCTTTGTTAAAAGAGCACAGTGAAAGATGAAGGCCTAAGTCCACATAATTCTGAGCCATTTTCTAGCAGTTCTTAACATTTCAGCATTTGGGAATGGAGAAAATAAATGATTCACTCAGGATTACTCAGGATTCGAAATGGAGGAATTTCTAGGAGCTATCAGACACATTGTTGAAGGGATAGATAGATCATGGTCTCCAGCTAAGAAAGAAGCAAGTAAAGCAAGAAGGGGATTGTAGGCTTGGAGGGTATATACTACCTTTTGCAAGCATAAAGAAGGCAGAGGAGAAATTGTGGAGATTGTAGTAAGGATAAGAAATGTTAAATTCAAGATCCTGCCATAACTGCTGTTTCTTTCCTTCAGGGATTTATTCTTTATCTACTTCTATGACTTCAATTGTCATCTAAATGAAATATATTGAGTGTCTGGCTCTAAAAAAAAATTCGGTGAAAGTCAGCTATTATCTTTTCTGTATTATTTGTTTATATGCAGAGGCCTCTCATTCAGGCCTCTCATTCCTAGATAGCTCCAGATTTATCATTGTAATTCTGACCTCCCGTATCTTGGATATAATTTGTTCAAAATAGAATTTATCAATCCTTTTCAAAGAAAAGCTTTTGTTGTTTCTCTGTGCTACATTAAATTCCATCATATATATCCAGTCTTGCAAGTTAAGTCTTTAGAATCCTGAATCTCCTCCCCTTTCAGACACAGACCCATCTACTCACTATATCCTGCCAAATCCCATTCAAAGATCTAACACTGCAACCTCTGTAGTTGAGAGACCTACCATTACACTCCTAACCTATTTTGTTCAAATCCTCAGCTATTGATGCAACTACGTCATTCTCCACATTATTGGTATTGCTATTTTTCTAAAACTACAACTAAGTCAACAACATTTGATATATCTGATGGCTCCTAGTTGACCACAGAATAAGACCATTCATTGATTCACTATGCACTCATGGTGTGGGATGCCTGGAGTATGGTGATGAACAAAGCAGTTGTGATCTGCTTTTCCTATCCTGGCTCCCCTTACTTCTTCAAGCTCATCTACGAGCCATTAACTCCTTTTTGTCCTCTATATTATTGCCATCCAAGAGTATTTCAAGCCTTTTCATAGCTTACAGTCATTGTACATGCTGATCCCACTATCTAGGAAATCCTACCTACTGAAGATCAAATGAGAAAATTTTCGAATGCTATTCCTTCTGTGGAACATGAATGCCCATCGCCAAGGAATTTTCTCTTACCTGTCCTAGGACTTTGCTATGTTTATATAGTACTTAATTGTTTATCTTTCTTTTCCCTTTACTATAACTTCTTATAAAAATGCATTTACAAAAGTATAATATAATGTTTGACGTACTTTACACACTGAATGAATGGGAAGCAGTGCTGGGAAACATTTGAATACCCTGGAGATTGGTTGAATACAGTCAATGGAAAGTTATAAGCAAAGTTTGTAGGGTAAGCTACCTCATTTGAACTCTTAAGTTACTATCTTTTTGTTTTAGAATGAACAAGTAATCTCTTTTTAAAATTATTATAGTAGAAACTTTCAAACATCTATGGAATCAGAATAATAGTGTAATGACTTTTCTTCCTGTAGTCCTTACCCATTGTCCATTATTATACACATGTCAAATCTTGTTTCATCCATACTCCATATCCCCCCCCTTTCTGAACTACTTTGAAGCAAATTGCAAACTTGATCAACTTTAATCCATACTTAATCCTGTATCAGCGAAAGACAAGGATTACCAGTGTTTTTATAAGAACTTTAATAATTCAAATTAATAATTCTTATCAAATATCTAATCAGTTAAAAAATGTCCCTATTATCTCTAAATACCACATGTTTTTGAAACAGCTGGTATATGTAAAACTAGTATCCTAATTTCCACATTGCATATGTTGGTACATCTATTAAGTATGTTTTATTTATTTTTTTATTATGGACAACTATTTTTTTTTCATAGTATATGGTAAAGTTGGTTTCCATATAACACCTGGTGCTCATCCCAACAAGTGCCCTCTTCCATGTCCATCCCCCCTCCCCTCTGCCCTAACCCCATCAGCCCTCAGTTTTTTCTCCGTATTCAAGAGTCTCTTGTGGTTTGCCTCCCTCTCTCTCCCTCTCATCAACTATTCTTTCCCAACTGTTTTCTCCATGGTCCTCTGTTAGGTTTCTCCTGTTAGACCTATGAGTGAAAACATATGATATCTGTCCTTCTCTGCCTGACTTATTTCACTTAGCATCACACCCTCAAGTTCCATCCACGTTGCTACAAATGGCCAGATTTTATTCTTTCTCATTGCCATGTAGTATTTCATTGTATATATAAACGACATCTTCTTGATCCACTCATCAGGTGATGGACATTTAGGCTCTTTCCATGTTTTGGCTATTGTTGACAGTGCTGCTATGAACATTGGGGTACATGTGCTCCTATGCATCAGCACTCCTGTAAATCCCTAGCAGTGCTACTGCTGGGTCATAAGGGAGTTCTATGGATAGTTTTTTGAGGAACCTCCACACTGTTTTCCAGAGTGGCTGCACCAGTTGACATTCCCACCAACAGTGTAGGAGGGTGCCCATTGCTCCACATCCTCGCCAGCATCTATAGTCTCTTGATTTATTGATTTTAGCTACTCTGACCGGTGTGAGGCTGTATCTCAGTGTGGGTTTGATTTGTATTTCCCTGATGATGAGTGATGTTGAGCATCATTTCATGTGCCTGTTGGCCACCTGAATGTCTTCTTTGGAGAACTGTCTGTTCAAGTCTTCTGCCCATTTCATCTTCACTGGATTATTTGGTTTTTGGGTGTGGAGTTTGTTGAGCTCCTTAGATTTTTGGATACTAGCCCTTTATCCTATATGTCATTTGCAACTATCTTTTCACATTCTATCAGGTGCCTATTAGTTTTATTGTTTCCTTTGCCCTGCAGAAGCTTTTTATCTTGATGAGGTCCCAATAGTTCATTTTTTGTTCTTGATTACCTTTGCCTTTGGGGATGTGTCCAATAAGAAATTGCTACAGTTGAGGTCAAAAAGGTTGTTTTCTGCTTTCTCCTCTAGGGTTTTGATAGTTTCCTGTCTCATATTGAGGTCTTTCATCCGTTTTGAGTTTATTTTTGTGTATGGTGTAAGAAAGTGGTCTAGCTTCATTCTTTTTCATGCTGCTGTCTGGTTCTCCCAGCACCATCTGTTAAAGAGACTGTCTTTTTTCCATTGGATACTCTTTCCTGCTTTGTCAAAGGTTAATTGGTCTTACATTTGTGGGCCCAGTTCTGGGTTCTCTATTCTATTCCATTGGTCTATGTCTGTTTTTGTGCCAATACCATGCTGTCTTGATGACAACTTTATAGTAGAGGCAAAGTCTGGGATTGTGATGCCTCTGTTTTGGTTTTCTTTTTCATTATTACTTTGGTTATTCAAGATCTTTTGTGGTTCCATACAGATTTTAGGATAGTTTGTTCTATCTTTGAGAAGAATGCTAGTGAAATTTTGATTGGGATTGCATTGAATGTGTAGATTGCTTTGGGTAATAATGACTTTTTAGGGATGCCTGGGTGGCTCAGTTGGTTAAGCATCCAGCTTCGGCTCAGGTCATGATCTCATGGTTCATGGGTTTGAGCCCCGCGTCACGCTCAGTGCTGACAGCTAGCTCAGAGCCTGGAGCCTGCTTCAGATTCTGTATCTCCCCCTCTCTCTGACCCTCCCCTGCTCGCGCTATCTCTCTCTCAAAAATAAATAAAAAACATTAAAAAACAACATTTTATCAATACTTAGTCTTCCAGTCCATGAGAATGGATGTTTTTCCATTTCTTTGTGCCTTCTTCAATTTCCTTCATAAGTTTTCTATAGTTTTCATCATACGGATCTTTTATATCTTTGGTTAGGTTTATTCCTAGGTATTTTATGGTTTTCTGTGCTATTGTTAATGGGATCAGCATCTTGATTTGTGTTTCTGTTGCCTCATTATTGGTGTATAAAAATGCAACCGATTTCTGTACATTGATTTTGTACCCTGCAACTTCGCTGAATTCATGGATCAGTTCTAGTAGGCATCTGATGGAGTCTGTTGGGTTTTCCATGTAGAGTATCATGTCATCTGTGAACAGTGAAAATTTGACTTCATCTTTGCCGATTCTGAAGCTTTCTATTCCTTTTGTTGTCTGATTGCTGATGCTGGGGGGCTTTCAGCACTATGTTAAACAAGATTGGTGAGAGTGGACATCCCTCACGTGTTCTTGATCTCGGGGAAAGCTCTCATTTTTTTTTCCCCCCATTGATGATGATATTAGCTGTGGGCTTTTCATAAATTGCTTTAATAATGTTTAAGTAAGTTCCTTCTATCCCAACTTTCTCAAGGGTTTTTATTAAGAAAGGATGTCGTATTTTGTCAAATGCTTTTTCTGCAATATTGACAGGATCATATAATTTTTATCTTTTCTTTGTTAATATGATGTGTCACATCAATAGATTTGTGAATATTGAACCAGCCTTGTAA
>NC_043709.1:38303854-38339217 GCF_006229205.1 Suricata suricatta | reverse complement strand
CCTCCTCTCTCCCCTCCTCTCTCCCCTCTCTCCCCCCTGTCTGTGTGTCCCTGTGTCCCTCTCTCTGTGTCTGTGTGTCCCTGTGTCCCTCTCTCTGTGTCTGTGTGTCCCTGTGTCCCTCTCTCTGTGTCTGTGTGTCCCTGTGTCCCTCTCTCTGTGTCTGTGTGTCTCTCTCTTTCTCCCGGTCTCTTTTTCTGGGTCTCTGGTTTGGGAATCAAAGTGATGCTAGCTCTGTAGAAGGAGTCGGGGAGTTTTCCTTTCATTTCTATTCTTCCCCCCAGGGAAGCCATCTGGTCTTATTTATTGGAAGATTTTGGATAACTGATTAAATTTCTTCGCTAATTATTGGTCTGTTCAGATTTTCTATCTCATTCTGTTTGAATTTTGGTAGTGTGTGTATGTTTAGGAATTTGTCCATTTCTTCTAGGTTGTCCAGTTTGTTGGCATATAATTTTTTATAGTGTTCCCTGATAATTGCTTGTATTTCTGAGGGATTGGTTGTAATAGATCCATTTTCTTTTGTTATTTTGTCTGTTTGGGTGCTCTCTTTTTGAGAAGCCTGGCTAGAGGTTTATCAATTTTATTTATTTTTTCAAAAAAAACTAACTCTTGATTTCATTGATCTGTTCAACTGTGTGGGTTTTGTGTTTTGCGGTTTTGTTTTTTTGTTGTTGTTGTTGTTGTTTTGGATTCTGTATTGTTCATTTCTGCCCTGATCTTTATCATTTTTTTCTTCTACTGGGTTTGGAGTGCTCTTGCTGCTGTTTCTAGTTTCTTTTGGTGCACTAGTAGATTTTGTATTTGTGCTTTTTCTAGTTTCTTGAAATAGGTCTAGAGTGCAATGTGCTTTCCTCTTAGGACTGCCTTTGCTGCATCCCAAAGAGTTTGCATTGTTGTATTTTCATTTTCATCTGTTTCCATATATTTTTTTAATTTCTTCTCTAATTGTCAGATTGGTCCATTTGTTCTTTAGTAGGGTGTTCTTTAATCTCCATATTTTTGGAGGTGTTCCAGACTTTTTCATGTGATTGATTTCAAGTTTCATAGCATTGTGATCTGAAAGTGTGCATGGTATGATCTCCATACTTATAGATTTATTGAAGACTGCTTTATGACCCAGTATGTGGTCTATCTTAGAGAATGTGCCATGTGCACTTGAGCAGAAAGTAGAGTTCTGAATATATCTGTAGAATTCTAAATGTATCTGTCAAATCCATCTTGTCCAATGTGTCATTCAGATCGATATTTTCTTTAGTGATGGTCTGTCTAGTCGATCTATCCATTGCTGTAAGTGGAGTGTTAAAGTCCCCTGCTATTAGCACATTCTTATCAATAAGATTGTTTCTGTTTGTGATTAACTTTTTTATGTATTTGGGTACTTCCAAATTTGGTGTGTAGATTTATAATTGTTAGCTCTTCCTGATGGGTAGACCTTGTAATTATTACCTAATGCTTTTCTTCATTTCTTGTTACTGCCTTTACTTTAA
Source organism: Suricata suricatta (assembly GCF_006229205.1). Taxonomy (NCBI): domain Eukaryota; kingdom Metazoa; phylum Chordata; class Mammalia; order Carnivora; family Herpestidae; genus Suricata; species Suricata suricatta. The sequence continues at coordinate 38,337,730 of NC_043709.1, read as the reverse complement.
AGTCCAGTTTGTCCCATATAAGTATGGCTACCCTGACTTTCTTTTGAAGTCCAGTTGCATGATAGATATTCCCCCCCTTACTTTCAATCTGAAGGTGTCCTCATGTCTAAAATGAGTCTCTTGTAAACAACAAATAGATGTATTTTATCTCTCATCCTATTCTGAATGACAGGCTTGCTGGATAAAGGATTCTTGGCTGTGTATTTTTTCTATTAATCACATTGAAGATTTCCTGTCATTTCTTTATGGCCTGCCAAGTTTCAGTAGATAGACCTGCAACTACTCTGATAGGCCCCCCTTTGTATGTTAGGGCCCTTTTATCCCTAGCTGCTTTCAGAATTTTCTTTATCCTTATATTTTGACATTTTCACTATGATATGTCATGCAGAAGAACAATTCAAGTTACGTCTGAGGGGAGTTCTCTGTGCCTCTTGGATTTCAATGTTGGTTTCCTTCCCCAGATTGGGGAAGTTCCTGGCTATAATTCGTTCAAGTACCCCTTCAGCTTCTTTTTCTCTCTCTTCTTCAGGAATTCCTATGATACAGATATTGTTCCATTTGATTGTGTCACTCAGTTCTCAAATTATCCTTTTATGTTCCTGGATCAATGTATCTTTTTCTTGGATTCCTTTTTTTCTATAGTTGTCTTCTAATTCACCTATTCTCCTCTCCGCCTCTTTTAATCCTTACAGTCATTGCCTCCATTTTATTATGCACCTCTTTGTAGCATTTTTAATTCATCACAACTATTTTTAAGGTCCATAATCTTTTTAGCAATAGCTTTTCTGGTGTCTTCCAGCCTTTTTCAAACCCAGCAATTAATTTTATGACTATTGTTCTAAATTCTTGGTCAGCTATGTTGCTTATATCTGTTTTGACCAATTCTGTAGCTGTCATTTCTTCCTGGAATTTTTTTTTTAGAGGAGGGAGAGTTTTTCCGTTTCATCATTCTGGTTAGCTTTCTGTCTCTTGTTAGTTTTAAAAGTTTGTTATGTGCTCTGCACCTGTGAGTTCTGCTATATTAAAGGAGGCTCATTGACTATCCATGGCCTGTCCGTTCAGGAAGTGTTCTTTTAATGGTGTCTCTTGGGCTCTCTTGTGCTTTTGGTTGTTTTATTTCCTTACTCGTAGTGATATTTGGGACTCTCCACCACATGTACTTTTGGCTTGTTTCTTAAGGTAGCCCTGGAAAGGAAATATATATATTAGGGATGGGGCAGCTCTCCAGCACGGATGAGTGTGGTTTGGTGTAAGCAGGTCTTGCCTCCACTGTGGGTCCAACAACTGCTCCCTGAGGCCCTGCTTTGTTGGTTGTGGGGAGAAAAATGGCAGCACCCCAGTCCCTTCTTGAACCAAGCACTGCAAACCATTCTTTTGGGTCCTATCTCCCTGTGCTGTGGGCACGGGCAAGGTGGGCTGTGTTCTATGTCCCAAGCCCAGTCTTGTTTCTAGATCTTAGTCTGCATGCTTTAATGATACTGCCCTAAATGTAATCCTGCAGGCTGGACAGCTTCCTAGCCAGAGATGGAGTAGGGGGAGTAGGGGAATGGTTCCTCCTGGTGTCAACTGGGACTGGGGCACCCAGCCCAAAAAAAGCACCACAGTTGGAGATAGGCTCTCTCTCCAAAAAGCCTTGTAGTTAGAGATAGGATAATAGGATCCCTCTCCATCCCAGGCAGAGGTTTTTCTCTTCTTCAGGGACAGTTCTATGAGCAGTTTCAGCTGCTCTTTCTCTTCCCCTTGTCTCTGCGTGGAGGGGGCTCCCTCCCCTTTGTGCCTCTAGTCCCAGCCCTTTTTTATCTTCCCCAGTTTGCAATCTGTCTCCCAGTTCGTGGACTCTGTCTCTTTTCCTCCCAGACTCCTGCAGTTCAATGTCCTTCGGTTTCAGCCTTTCTTTGTTAGAGAGATGTGGGTGGGAAGTATGGAGCTCCCTATTTCTCTGCCATCTTGCTAAAATCCTCTGGTCAACTCTAAGTATGTTTTAATAAGCTTGCTCTTTTTATTTCCTCCCTGATATTTAGCTATTGAAGAAACCAATTTCTTCTTTGCCTGTAGAGCAGTGCTTCCCAAATATTAATGTGCCTATGAATCACCTGAAAATTTTATTAAAATGCAGATTGAGTCACTAGATGTGGGTTGAAGCTTAAGAGTCTGCATTTCTTTTATTTAAAAAATTTTTTAATGTTTTATTTTATTTTTGAGGGAGAGAGACAGCATGAACACGGAAGGGCCAGAGAGAGAGGGAGACAGAGAATCTGAAGACAGGCTCCAGGCTCTGAGCTAGCTGTCAGCACAGAGCCCGATGCAGGGCTCAAACCCATGAACCATGAGATCATGATCTGAGCTGAAGCCAGATGCTCAACCTGAGTCACCCAGGTGCCCCAAGAGTCTACATTTCTAATAAGCACCATCTAAGGCCAGCTGCTGGCCCATGGGCCACACTTGAGAAACAAGACCATAGAGGATCTCACATTGGGGATTTACTTATTTCATCTTCTTGAGGTCATTTGCTAGGTTCTTCTGTACTTTGTGATATCTTGTAAATTGATAGTTATATCTAAAATCATGGTCCTCAACCTTGGGTCCACAAGGCATTACCATGGAACTTTGCAAAGTTTTCATGTCTAAGCCATACATACACCAGACAAGATATTCATGATAAAAATCCTCAATTCTTTTTACCAGTTTTACAAGGAGTTATTTTCCTACATCTTCAAAAGATTTTATTTAAATGTACTTGTTTGAATACACTAGACAAATATATCAAATATATTATAAGTGTATACATATAAAATAACCAGAATTATTTTTTTAATGTTTGTATCTTTTTTTAAATGGGGGTGGGGGAGCAGAAGAGAGGAAGAGAGAGAATCCGAAGAAGGCTCTGCAGTATCAGTGAATTGTGAGTTCCTGACATGAGCTGAAATCAAGAGTTGGTTACTTAAGCAGCTGAGCCACCCAGTTGCCCCTAACTGAATTCTTAATAGAAAAAAGAATGTTCCATTTTGCATCATAAGTGTTGATGAACCATTTAAATGTAAAATAATTGCTCTTTGTGGCTGTTTGAGTGGAGTTCTTCTTTCTTTCTCTGTGTTCTGTGTCTTTTTGGAATATGTGAAAACACAAGAGCATCAGCGCACCTGAGTGGCCTAGTTAATTGAGCATCAGACTCTTGATTTCTGCTCTGGTCATGATCTCAAAGTTCTTGGGATCAATCCCAGCATTCGGCTCTGAGCTGATAGCACAGAGCCTGCTTGGGATTCTCTCTCTGCCCCCCTCTTCCACTCTAGCTAGTACTCTCTCACACACACACACACACACACACACACACACACACACACACACACTCTCTCTCTCTCTCTCTCTCTCTCTCTCTCTCTCTCTCTCTCTCTCTCAATAAATAAAACTTTAAAAAAACACACAAGAAATGTATGAAAATGTGCTATTGCCAAAAAAAAAAAAAAACGTGCTATTGTCAGTAGTATGTACACTTTGACACTTAGCATTGAGCTCTCTGCCCATGTCTGGTCTTCATTATGCCTGGGTTCTGCCTCTCAGGCTGCAAAAAACCTTGTCCCCTTTGCAAATGGAGGGCCTCTGCACAGTGCCTGCACAGGTGTGGTTCTCTGGTACCTCGCAGGATAAGGAAGTTCTTTTCCGTGTGTGCCCTGAAGCTCCCTTCACTTCTCTCACTATTAGGAAACACCAGAAGATTCTTTGTCTTCTGAAACAATGTCATCTTCAGTTCTGCAAAATTCCTGAGGTCAGAAAATCATGGACCTTGCTCACTACTGGCTAACAATAGAGGGGAAAATTCAGAAAACAAAATAAACAAAGTTTTTCTGTTACTTAATGTTATCACTGACAGGAGTCTTACCTATTTTCTTCCTTTCCTCATGTAGCTTTAAAGAACACATGTACGTGAATATCCAGCATTAAACTTTACCTAATAGAAACACAATTAGAGACTTTATGGATGTGGATGGATAAACCTATACATGGGCCACTGAAAATCTACAGTTAATCTGAAAACCTTGAGGAACTATTTTCTTGTATGCATTTGTCCATAGTACTATGAAAAATTTTACTCTGCAATCGGTCTAGTAATCATAAAGGTAATATTTAAGCAGTGTGCTTCAAATGAAAATCCTTTAAATAAAACAATCAATTTCAAGTGGGGTGTTTTTTGTTTGTTTATAGTTTACAATGGGATTAAATAAAAAACCACCCTATACCAGGCCAGGAAACATAGAAACATTTGTGTAAACTAGTTCAGATTTTTCAAACCCAAAGGCTTAAAATAGGGTGAAAGGTAATAGTGCTGCCAGGAAACAAACCGTACTATAGGGTTGACTAGAGGCTAATTTGTCTCAACTGCTGTTGTTGACTTATATCCATGGTTCCTTCACCATGATATCATAAAATATATTGAGAAGTAGGTAACTTAAAAGTATGGTGGTATTATAATTATGATTAGCAGAAACTTCATAATTACAAAATATTGTGAATGTATATACGTTGTATACCAGCTAAAAATTTTATCTTTATAATATTCCTATGAGACAGGTGCTACTATAATACTCTTACTGAGACTGAAACTGAGGTTCAAAAGAATAAAGACTTCTAGATGGAAATCAGTCTATTGGAATATAGAACTCAAGTTGTATATGCGTGTGTGTGTGTGTGTGTGTGTGTGTGTGTGTGTGTGTTTATTTTAATACATAGACTAAATCCAGATGAAATTTGCTCTGAGAGGCATAATTATGTTTAGGACTAATCATATCTATGATTAAATACTCAAGAAAAATGATTTGCTAATGATGTATAATGTACTAAATAACTGCATTTAGATAAGACCCTGAAATTTTAAAGTACCTTTACTCCTTTAATCTCCTTCTAGCCTCCCAAGAAATCTGTAGGTTAGTATTCCAGTACCCAAATGACAGGTGAATAAATGGAGGTCCAGTGAAGTTGCCGAACTCTTCTAAAATTGCTAGTTAATATTGTGATAAAGCCAGAAAAATATTTATTTGATTCCCCAGAATGACCCTTTCCACTAGAACCACTTCATACATAAACATTTATGTAGTATAAATTTTACCAGCAAGATTCCTATTTCATGACCTATCCCCATCTCAAGACTACAAAGCTATTTAAACCCCTGTGGGAGAAAATACGAATATGGAAAATAAATTCTTTCAAAACAAAGTTATGTTTGCAATTAATAATCAGATCTGTGCCAATGTTTTATATGTGCCACTAGTACCTTTGTCTCACTCATTGGTTTTATCCTTTGGCCCGCTATTTAGCCATAAGGCAAATTATAAAATAAACATTAGGTGCAGATGAAAATGGATGTATTGTTTGCAAAGAAAGACTTTGCCTTGCTTACAAATTACCTTCTGAGAAACCTCCTACATCATTAAGACTTTGACTGTTATCAATTTTATGCTTTCAGAGTGGTCGGTCTCAGATACATTTTGCACAGACAAACATATTGTGCACTTGAGTCCCCAGGGCCTCCAGAGCCACACAGCTGTGAAAAGCTCCTCTGTTGAAGTGAGTTGGGCTCAAGTAGGAAGGTTTATTGAGGCCTTTATTGGAGATGATTGAGGAGGGAAGTAGTTTTCAGCCCAATTACCACCAACTGAGTTGGGAAATCCATCTTGATACCTTTTTCCAAGGGAAGAATATTTGGGTATCTGATACTCCTTGGAAGTTGGCAAGGAGGGTTCTGATATGGAAAAAGGAAAATATTTAACTAGGTCTCACCCTAAAATTTAAGGCACTTTTGATAAAGAAAAAAGTAACGACACCATTGCTTGCCGTGACACCAAAGACTCAATGTGAGTCAAATATGTTTTGATGATTCTGAAAGTCTGCTGGATGCTTCAGACAACCTATCAGCAAGCTAGCCATATGACTAACCAGAGGTGACTTCAGAACTGCCAGTTTCCCAACTAGGGAAGACTTCCAAAGAGCCATATGCCACTAGAAATGTGTCTGTCACAATTTAGCATCTGAATGTAATGCTTGCTGTCCAGGTTAGGGGCGGGGGAAAGAGTAAAATGCTTCAACATTGCACTGGAGTTCTTGCTTATATTCAATTAAATTGTTCAATTATTTAGTGGCCAGAGGTTGCAATAACTAGTGATGAATATTAAAAAAAAAATTACAAGTCATGAGGAAACAAGGATCCTAAACTTGAGAAACAATTAATTTCATTGAAATACAGCCATGTTAGGGTACTTAAGACTGCCCTAAACCTTCCTAGTCCCTTCAAGGTTTTAGTTCCTGAATAATGAAACTCAGGCAAAAGAAAGGTACTGAAAATATCATGCATACAGGCACAGCATAAATATGTCTATGCTCTCAGGGCTGTTTGCATGTTAACAGAGACTAAAATACCTAAGGTCAAAATAATGACACTCAAGGGAATTACCTTCAGGCACCAGTGAGCAGGAGAGAGAAGTATATTTCACTGGTCTCTGTTCAGCATCCTAGAAATCATATAATGTGAACAGATGATTTACTCAGCTTTATGTAAGTTCGGTCCCAAAATTGGGACTGTATTCATCTGCTTGCCTGTAAAGCGACCACTTCTTTCATTCCAATAATATTAATAAAATAAAAAATATTAACACTGCATTTGCTACTACATTATTTTATTCTTATCAATAACCTTGAGTTATGCAAAACATTTATGTTGACCCCCCCTGCTTTTTTTTTTTTTTTTTTTTTTTTTTTTTTAGGAAAGGCAGACTCTGGGAGTCTATATTCCTAATAAACAGTCTTAGAAATTAAAGTTGACTTTTGGGCTGCAGAAGCTTGAGTACTCCTTGGCTATGGTAGGGGATTCCAGAGACCTGCATGTCCTGGGGGGAAAAATAGACCATTTTATTGAATGGAAAGGGAGATTAGTAGCTATTGCTGCCCTGGTAAGTGCTATGACCATGGAGTGTAGAGGAAAGCAAGTACAGAAAATAGCAAAAGTTAAAATGAAAGGAATGAATACAATTAAAGGATGTAAAAAAAGAAATGAAAATTTAAATAAAACTAGAACTGTCCCCAATTATTGCAATAACATGTTTGTGTTAGAAAAGGGGAGAAAAATGGCTTATTGTTATTTAAGCTCGTTTCCTGACCCACGCTCACTGACATACAGACTTGAAATTGCAAAAATGAGACTTTTCCAAAAAAACACATTCTTGACCAAAGTACTTTGTAAGCTGCTGCCAAATGACAAGAAAGACCGAGTCCTCAAAGTGATTTCTCCAGACTCACATAAAGTGTTTGCCTAGGAAACTCAATTTGATTGTTCATTTGATTATTAACTCCATTTTATAAAAATCTCTGGCACTGACCAACAGTAAGATATATTGACCTATCCAAATAAAATTGAGGGAAAGGAGGACTTTTCATAAGAGCTATATGAAGCACTAGAAGTAAGAATTAGAAATAAAATATTGAGCAGAATAAACAAAGATTTGGCTGTCTTTCTATATTTTTATATCACACTTCCTAATTTTCTACTATATTCCTAATAAATATAAAATATTAGTAGAATGAGTCACATTTTAAGTCTTAATAAGATCATGGAAAAGCTTAAAATAAAGGAGGCTCCAATTGCATTTCTCCAATGTGCTTTTAGGAAGACTTGAGTATATAGATGGCATCATTTAGAGTTGTGCAATATGTTTCATGCAGATTGAACAAAATTTAGATATGAGGGAAAAGATCCATTAGGAAATTGTATCACATGAGCTAAGAAGCAGTCTTCTAGTTTTACCTCCACCCATATCTCAAATATAGGGTAAACTTTAGGCCTCCATTAAATGATGGCCTCATTGGTTAACACAATTATTGAGATTGCTATTGCTTATGTTCTGTTACTCATGCCAGACTCTTAAGGGAGTAATATTAGTTTAAGACAGAATAATGAAAGGAGTTCTGAAGGTTAATGAAAACAATGGTAGCAAAGAAGGAAGATGTTAGTCCTGACACACCAGCTGCTTATTTCAAGTGCATGAGCATCTGTCTCCTGTCTGTAGGCCTATTACTATTAAATTTGTCAAGGCAACAGCACCTAATGGAGCTTTATTTTTCTCCAGTAGAAGGGCATTTCTGACAAAGTTGAAAGAAGGTTCTTGAGTTCACGGAAAACTCCTCTTTGAAAACCTAGTTTCCTTTAGGGAACTTAGACCTTTCATTTCTTGTCTACAAGTCTAACTGCAAAATCTTGAATAAACCTGAGTATAGCTATTTCAGAAAAACCCAGTGAGATTATCCTCTAGAAGAGATTGCTCACCTAGAGAAGGGGCAGAAGCCCAGCATGACCAGGCTTTACGTTACTGAGGGCTCATGAAAGACAGCATAGCTAGGGAACAAATATCAATCACAGTCAATGAGGAAATCAAATACCATGGCCATAGGTAGAACTGGAAATCAAGAGCCAGATACCTGAACTGCCTTTAAGATAGGGAAACCAGCCCCCATCAACCCTGATCACCTTCCCTTCAGCACTGGTAATGGAGTGCTAGGATAGATCAGTTGCCTTTGTAATTATTTCCTTCCATTAGGGAATCATGGACTTGGTGAATAAAAATCTCCATATAATGTGTATACTGTGTGAAGCAACTACTCTCTCCTAACAGAGAAGTCCTGAAATACTGGAGGCCTAATCTAATAGCTGTGCTAGAATTACCTATTGTCAAGCAAAAATGTTGACTCTACTTCCTTGGAGTTGAGGTATTGCTGGTAAGAAACTGTCCAGGCAAGAGTTGTTTTTTTTTTTTTTTAATAGCCCTATGGAATAAAAGGACATCTTGCTGAACTCTAACCAATAGAATGTAGGTAGTAGTGACATATTCTACTACTTGTTCTGTCCCTTAAAAGAAGATGAACAATGTATCTCACATATGCAATCTTTACTCTAATTTCCTTCCTCAACAAAATTGTCATTGTCCAGGGAAAATCTATCTATAGAAGATGGCAATGTGCTTTCAGCTGGATTTCTGATTGAATAGAAAATCCACCACTTCAGCCCCCTGCAATTTTAGGAAATTTGCAAATGGGCCAATTCTTGATCTGTCTTTCATCTAATGTCTGCTAAATGCAGCCTATAGCAACTCCTAATACTCTATTTCTGTCCTCATTCCTAATAGACAAAGGCCTGGGGTCTTCTGCCCTGCCTTCCAAATTACTGTGTGACAATGTAAACCAATGTTTTGTCATTATATAACATGAATCGGCTTTTCAGACACCGATATCCATTTCCTTGTTACCCATTATCCAATTATTGAGTCAATGCTACATAGTTTTGTTTAGTCTTGACACCACACCACTTAGAGTAATTTCTCTAAGGCCAAGGGAACATTTAGAAGTATAACAGAGAAATCCTGGAGTCTTAGGTTTAATACAATAACATGGTTTCTCACCCAAGTAGAAGTCAAGTGATAGCAGAAAAGGAGGGAATACTACCTTACACAGTCATTCTGAGATCTAGGAGAACAGAGGTTTTGCTATCCTCATGTGGTCATCCTGGGAATCAATATGGAAACCCAGAGATTAGGAATGATAAGAGTGTGCAGTAGGTATTCAAAATGTTTCAATGGGACAGGTCTGAAAGCATCACATGACCAGCCCCACCAGATGCAAGGGAATTGCATGGAAGGGATGGCTGGGAAACCTACTTCTGAGCTGGGCAGCTACTGTTCAAAAACCAGCTCACCATAGTTAGTCCCTAGCCATCCCGGCCATACTTCATGGCTATACCCATAAAAAACATCAATGATAGCAAGAAAAAGGACAATCAAAATAATAAAAGTTACCACTTATTGAACATCTATTAAATGCAGCCTCCTAATAAAGATGTGTGCTGATGATCAAACTAATATGGATGCAAAAAATATTATCCTATTTTATCACAAAGGACTTGAAATTCAGAGTGTTTTACATTTTAGCCAAGCTCCTGTGATATTATCACACTCATATTTTGCACTCAGATTTTCTTAAGCCAAAGTGGTGCTCTTTCTGCTCTGTATTTCTCTATACTTTATCTAACAATAATTTGCAAGTTCTGTGGCAAATAGGTGATTAACACTGGAACTAGAAATAAGTACAACTCATAGAAATCTCCTCACATTTAATAATACAGTAAGATCATCCAAATTTTCTGAAGCTGCTCTGGTTTTAAATATTTGCCATATTGTTCCCACATGCATTTTCCAGATCAGATGCCAGGTTTTGGTTTAGAAAATAGAATTACTGTACACAATAAGCTGTAAACAGTATTAGACTTGTGCCTTGACTTTTTACTTGTCCTTCTTAACAAGCTTCTGCTTCTTTCTAAACATGAGTAGCTCATATGATGTGTACTAGAATTATACCAAAAATGAATTTTTGAAGACCACAACTATGTAGTCAGTGCAGTTCAAGCTGTTTCCCGAGAAATGGAAATAATCCTCAGCAAGCACTATGTAAAAAATCAGAATTCTGGTCATCAGTTCTGCCCTTTTTGCTTAAATTGCTTTCTATGTTTTTATATTAACACAATGTATATGTCACTCATCAGCTATTTTCTGCATTTTTTTAAGATTTTATAAGTGGCATTTAAAAATATTTTTATGCAATGTTTATTTACCTAACTCATTCAATAGAAAAATAGCATAAACAAAATTCACCATGTCTCATATATAGTTAGAAAACATTGTGGTCGCCTATCTTACTGATCCGAATTTATGTGAAAATATTTTGGAAAGCAATTCTTTTGACCCAATAACTTATTCTTACGCAGTTATTCTAAGCCAAAGAACATTAAGTAGAGAAAAAGCATTAGGCAAATGGTTTTTCTAGCTTTATTTATACAAATTAAAAAGGCAATGTAAACATTTAACAATACCAAATGGATGAATGTCCTCTGGATGCAGTCTTACACACTGTAAAAATTGCTTTTAATATCCATTAAGATATGATAATATAGAAAATACTTGTTGCTAGGACAAATCAGAAATGGTATACTAAATTCTTTATATAATATGCACATAACTCTTTGTTTGGTCTTTTATTGACATTATATATATTGTATAAAAAACCAGAAACACCAAGAGTTAACTGTGGACATTTTTATATGATGGGGAAAATAGTTGTGTTTGTCTTTATTTCTTTAATTGTGTATTCTTTTCTTTCCCATGCATGGATGATTTTTATAATAGAAAATATCTGACCTTTTATTTCAACAAGTGCAACAGAAAATTATATTTGTAAAACCAAGAGTGATTAATGCAATTATCATCTGCAATCAGCACTCTGGGTCTAACACCTTCCATGACCTACTCAATAAATGCACAATCATAAATGTCTATAATATGCTAAGCAGCTTCTTAAACCTCATCAAATTATGTAGCCCTATATATTTCATTTTAAACTACTGATGTTATTTTTTCTACGGAGAAAATTAAAGCTCTAAGATTTTAAATTATGATAAATAGGGCATTATTATCTTTCTCATCTTTATTATCTTCTCACTTAAGACTTTTAACATGGGTACTTAGAAAATGTATATACATTGTTTGACCTTAGCCCCCTAACAAATCAAAAGACTTCCGATATGACTTTATATTTGATGACCTGTAATAGATAGCTTTTGTCTAGCAGTCTCTGATCCAGACAATTTTTGGCCAATTTATCTAAAGGGAGGGCAGAATTCCATGTTTTATAGGAACATATGTGTCTAATTTGAAGTACTGCAACATCATTAACCCATTCTAAGACTCTTTATCCCATCAACCACAATGAATGTACATTTTATTTTGTTACTTTATAACTGTCAACTATCGCCTCCATCATGGAGAAAGCATTGATAAGAGAAGCTAATTTCAAAGTATGTTAGGAGTTCCTCAACACTTGGACCTAATATTTTCCATTTCCGCTATCTCTTTAAATTATTATTGATCAAGTTCCTAATTCACGTTTTATTTTAGTCAAACTCTATTTAAATCCTGATACCATTGAAAGGACAAACCAAATTGACTTTAATAATGAAATATTATTTAACTTACCAAAAATTGAACTATAATCCTTCCTCCAATTAACATACAATGGTTCAATTTACTCCACTAAAAGTTCACATTTATTTGTAGGGTTATTCTTTCCAAACTGAAACAGCTCAAGGGCTACCTCCTTCTAGAAGTCTTTCCTCACTCTGCTGCTTAGGTCAGCTGCCTTTCTTTTGGGGATTCTCCCATTCGGGGAGAAGCTCTACCCAAATGGTAAATTAGCATAGGACTAAATTGCTGGCCACTGGACATGGTTTCTACTGTAACCATTATTGACACAGACATAAGTCACATACAAAGAAAAATGGCCATTATATTAGATTCATGAAAATCCCAGCATCTAATTTTATCTATATGATCCTCAGAAAACTGTTTCTGTGACAAAAATCACATAAGCAATTTGTCATGCCTGTTCCCATTGAGAAAGCCATCAATCCTGAGGCCTTTAAGCTTTAAATGTCTGGTACCCAATAATGTATTCCCATTATTTCCTCATCAGGCTTGTCAAACATGACTAATCACCTGTACACATGGAAATGATATAGTCCTAACCTCAGGTCCTATAAATCGTACATATAAGATATACAAACTGCAGAATCCTAGAACAGGAGACAACAGCAATGTCTGGTGGAATAAAAGGGGTTAAGACTCAAAGATAAGCTTGATTGGCCTTTTGTTTCTTGTTGAGTTTAATCGTCTGCAGGTCTTTAGTCTACTCCCTTCCGGGTTGAAAAGAGCTCTTAGACACACAGGGTCAAGGGCTCTGAAACTGGCTAAACTCTGGCTTTAGATCCATGAAGAAAACATAAGTACTCACATTTATTTAGGGGATGCAATGGCAGATGAAGAGAGGTTGGATAAGTATCCTCTAATCAGACTCTTGCATCCTCTAAAAACATTAACAATGTAATGATCACAATTGAGAGGTGCATTGTCTGGGCTTGTTTACCAAAATTATTAATGAACTAACTCTGAAAATCTTCCATATGGCACAAAAAGTGTAAGGTTTCTTTAATAGGAAATACGTCTGACAAGAGAAAGCCCACCAAGTCCTCCAGGAACTCTGAGGAGTTTTTCAGTGTGCCCTAATATTTCGCTCCCAGGGAGCTAGCCAGAGCACTGTATTTTCTGTCAGAGTTGCTAACCCACTTAGCACTCTGTTTATGGGCCTGGCCTTTTGTTTGTTTGCCTTAAGCCTGGACCTGATTTAGTTAGACAAGCAGCCCCAGCCAGATTCTTGTCATTCATAATCACTTCCTGACTTTTATTTTAATTAATATTATTAGGCTGTTCCTGACACCCTGGGAAGACATTGTCAATTACTGTCTCCCTCCTATATAAACATTTAAATTCCAAGATACTTCAAGCTGGAATAATCATAATATTTAAATATATTTAAAGCTCACACCACAAGTTTGCAATGTAAAAGAAGTATATAGAAAGTCCTCTTATAAAGCAAAAAAGACTACAGGAAGAGCAGAATATGTATTGAAATTGGCATTGGACTGAGAGACCCAGATCTAGGTTGTAACCCTCACAGAGGCTTATTGTGTAATTACAGGCAAGTAAATCATTGAACCTTTCAACTTTAATTTCTTGTACTATCCAGGTAGGGTGTTGGATCAGATAGTCTCATTAGTTTTAAAACTGTACTAAACTGTCTTAAAGTACCATGTGAATTATGAGCACCTAGCCTCAACACAAATAACCCATTACATAAAGCAGTCTCTAATTCCACTGTGAACTATGCCACCCACACAGAAAGTTGTAGGCTCTTGCTCTGAATGCAGACCATTGTAGCTCAATGTTAATGAGACATTGGTTAATTTTCCAATCTTTTCTTTAGTCACATTAATTTCTCACCTTTAAAAGGTGTGGTAATTGTTCCTTTTTTCACAGAGTTCTTATAAAGATTCAATAAGATAATACCTACTTTCGTGCTAGTATATCTGGGGAAGAAGAGAACAAATTTGGCTTTTGACATTTAGATAGAATTCAAATTGCCTATAGACCATTGGCTATTCTGGTGCCAAACCATGAGAGACATTGAACAAGTCAAATTAGTCATTAGGCAAATTATCTATTTTCCCCCTACTTGCCACTGTCTTTAGCAATTAATCTCTAGCAGAGCCCATGTTCACAATTGAATTCACTGGAGTATCTGGTGTTTGGCTCAGTATTTAGCACATAATATGGTTTGATGTTTCATGGATGTCATGTATATTTGGCAATATTTAAGAATAGGTTAAGAAAATCCTAGAGTCCAGTTAGAAGTATATGATAAAAATACAATAGAAAAGGTGATAACTTTAAAAGTATTGTTATCAGTGAAAATAGAATGATGTAGATGTACTTGAGAGAAATTTATAAGATAGAGATACTAGGTGATTAAGTGGATGTGAGTAGAAGGGGGAGAGAGTCTGCCAAGATTTTAGCTTGAATTTGTAGAAGATTGTGTCATTTACAGAGTGAGTAGAGATTTTGTACATATTAAATCTGAGATGACTGTGAGCTTTCCAAATGTCAAACAGATGGTTGGGTATGAAAATCTTGAAATCAGAAGCAATGTGAAAGCTCTAGAGATACAGCATTCAGATTACAACCAAATTCATGGAAGTGTATAGTATTTCATAGATGAAATTATACAGAATGAGAAGAATCTAGAAGTGGATCCTGGTAGTTGCTAACACTTAATGGTAAAGTACAGAAGGAAAAGCTAATAATGAGACCAACAAATACATGACAGAGATCTGGGAATAAAATTTGGAGAGGTGGTATCATGAAGGTCAAGGGGGGAAAGTATTTCTGGTAAAAGGGAATAATAAGCTGTATCAAATACAATTGAGTCACAAAGATAATGAAATTTGGAGACATCCATTAGGTTTAGTGACATGCAGCTCATTGGTGAATTTAGGAAGAGGCAATCTTGTGGAATGGAAAGAGGAGGAGCTGAATCAGAACTTACTGAAAAGTAAGAAGTGAAGATGCTGAGACATTGAGCAAAAATAACTTTGTCTTTTTTGTTGTTGTTGTTATTGCTAAGTTTGATATTGAGAAAATAGAGTACTGAGTAGAAAAGACCATAATAATAGACGAGGGAATTTTTTGTCTGTTTATTTGCTTTTAAATGTAGATGAAATGTGATCACACTAAAACGCAAATTGGAAGGAGCTGGTAGAAAAGTTAGGTTTGAAAATCTCAAAAGAAAGAGGTGAGTGAAACAATGAAAATTTTGAGAAGACAAAGCAGATGGGATTCCAAACACAAAAGAGTTGGGCTTATTCTCCCATTGTAACTAGAAAGAGGGCAAAGTGGAGCCATAGATATAGTAAAGTTTAATAACTGTGAGTTGAGGTAGTTCATGTTCAATGGAAGCAGCTAAGTGAGAATGAAAAGAGAAATTCAGAGATTTGAGGTAAGCAAAAAAAAAAAAAAGTATAGGGTAACATTAAACAGAATAAGAATTCTACAAAAGAAGAAAAGGAAAACCAAAGATCTTCCATGAAGAAAACAAAGTAAAAATAGAAACAAAACAAAAATTAAGAGGTGGGGGAGAATACAAATCATTAAAATAGACAAGGCTGGTAGGAGAAGCAGATGTATATCCTTTTACTCCCATTTCCTCACAAGTTGCACCATTAGCAGATGGTTTCATTCCAGTGTTTACTACAACTGCCACTACCTTATCTTTTCTAACTTCTCCATTTAACTCCAGAAAATACTTGACTCTTTCTCCTTTGCCCAGAGGGTTTCTCCTTTCTCTGTTGCATATGTGAACCTAAGGTTTACTTTAGTCATACTTCATGAGCTGTAGTGTCATGCTAGTAAAAATACCTGCTTCAAAATATTTTGCAATGAAATGGGCATTATCAATCAGGATTGTTCCAAGCAGATTATAAACTCAATTCTTTATCTCTCTTGCTTGAGTCTGCTTTAGCTTTGGCTCCAGTAGGTCAGACTTTTAAAAAATTTTCAATGCTCATACCATTTTCTTATGTATCTGAATATGAACCTCTTAGCAGATTTGTTTTGCAAATATTTTCTCTCATTCTATACATACCAGCATTCACATGTTCCTTGCAGCACTATTCTTAATAGCCAAGATAAGGAAACAACCTAAATGTCCATTGACAGAGGAGTGGAATACTATTCGTCCCTTAAAAATAATGAAATTTACAAAATGCAACCATAGAAGTAAACCTCGAGGACATTGTGCTAAGTGAAAAAGCCAATCACAGAAAGACAAATATTTGATGATTCCACTTTTTATATGAGGTATTCAAAATAATCAAATTCATATAACTAGAGAGCAGAATGGTGATTGCCAGGAGCCTAGAGGTTGGGGTAATTGGGAAATTACTAAACAATGAGTATAGAGTTTCAGTGCAGAAAGTTGAAAAATGGACATCTGTACAATACCATGCCTACAGACAATACTGAATTGTGCGCTTAAGAATTTAAGAGAGTGGGGGTACCTACATGGCTTAGTCAGTTGAACACCTGACTTCAGGTCCTAGTTCCTGAGTTCAAGCCCCACATTTGGCTCACTGCTTTCAGCACAGAGCTTGCTTCAGATTCTGTCCCCCTCTCTGCCCACCCCCACATTTCCACGCTTTCAAAAATAAACATTAAAAGGTTGGAGACTGGGTGGCTCAGTCAGTTAAGCATCCAACTTTGGCTCAGGTCATGATCTCGTGGTTAGTTAGTTCAAGCCCTGTGTTGGGCTCTGTGCTGACAGCTCAGAGCCTGGAACCTCCTTCAGATTCTGTGTCTCCCCGCTCTCTGCCCCTCCCATGCTCATGCTCTCTGTCTCTCAATAATAAATAAGAATGTTAACAAAATAAAAAAAAATTTAAGAGGATGTATCTTAAATATTCTTATCACTAATAGATTCTAACAATAAAACTTAAAAATATTTATACAATTTTCATATTAACAATATTGTAAATGATTTGCAAACTACAGAGAATTAAAAAATCCCACATAATCTCTTCACTATGAGAGAAATCAAATAACTTGATACTTTGCCTACTGATGCTTTTGGCATGCACAAGCCTGATATTTCAAATGGACCATAGCAATATGGTCCATTTTATGTTTTCTTAACTAACATGATACTATAGCAATATTTGACATTACAATCAAGTCAGTCATTGTATGTCTATTACTTAGAGGCACTGTAAGTTATCAAGACACAGATAACTGTAATGTACAAATTGATAAGGTATAAAGAGAAGTGAACAGTAATGAAAAAACAAATGATTAATTTAGAAATAAACCGAAGCCTTCAAAGAGGGCCATAAGAATTTTCAATCCTATGAAAGAAGCCTCATTTCCCCAATCTTATCAGTAAGAAAACTGAGCTCGAAATGATTACCAATTTATCTGGAGTCACACAGCTAATATGTAATATGGCCAAGACTTAAATCCTGGCAATCTGATGGTGGATCCCATGTTCTTAAAATCACCATGGTGATACGATTCCCTTTCACCAACATGACTGTATCTAGCAGAAGGTGTGCACAAGGCAAGGTAAGAAAAATTCAGGATATACTCAAGGAAGAGCCAGATGTATTCTCTAATAGAAACAGAGAGTCCGTATGGCGTAACGGAAGAGAAGACTGGAAGTGTGGTGGGCAGATACATTATAAGAAGCCTTAATACCATGATAAGGCAGACAATAGGGAGCTACAGAAGAATTATAAGCAGAAGACATGATTTTAGGGCAGACCTCCAATCTGTAGTATTGGCATTACCAGTCTTAAGTTAGAAGTTGCTTGTTAATGTGTTTCTTCACATCATTCTATTTTTAAATTATTTTTAGAGGGATGAAATATCAAAACAGTAATTACAGCTTAGATGGAATAAGGCAGTCTGAATATAACTTCGTTGGAAAGTTGGTTAAATGTCAGGACAGGTGGTGTGCCCCTTTGTCCGAATGTAAATGGCTTCACAGCTTTTCCCACCACCTGGAAGAGCCTTCTCCTTGTGTTGCCCAGGTAGCTATGGTCACACTGTTGAACCAAAGAAGGTGCAGGCTAATAAGATGATATTTGAAGGTTAAATGAATACAGCTGATAACATGAAATGTAAATTTACTATGAGAGAAAATAGCTTTGATTAGTGAATATCTTTAATTAGTGGTTACTTGGCTATGGTCATTTTTTACTGCTTTATGACTATATCAAATATACAAATTTTATTTCATCTTTACTTCTTGAGAAATATACAGTGATTTTACAAAGATACATAATAGAATTTCAAATCAAGGATATAATTTAAAATATCCCTTCACAGACCCCCCAAAATATTGCCTCTCCTCCTGGGAATCTGTCTTTTGGCTTTCCACGATACTAGATATAGAGCAAGTGTTTTGGAGATAAGTCTTTATTTCCAATCAATATTTGTGGATTTTTCTACCTTTCTTCAGAAAATAAACTCCTAAAACTAAAAAATAGGAACAAAAACACCCCCACATTTTCCTAGAGCTACTGTGTTAAACAGACCCGATTAAAGTTTCAGACCTTGATTTTTTTTCTTTGCTTTTTTTCCCCAAGTAGAAGTCCCAGGGAAAACCAGAATGGCCAAAATATGTGAAAAAAGGGATAAAAGGATAGTGCTGAATCATTTTCAGAACACAGGTAATAGGACTGGTTCATGCTCTATTTTAGCAGATACACACCGAAGGTCAAGGTCAGATCATTTTTTTCTCACTGGCAAACTAAACAATTTCCTTTCTTACTTACCTATAAATCACCACCCAAACTTTGAGCTGCCTTTATATTGCAGCTGAAATTTGGAGAGCTATGGACTCTGCTATTCTACTTCTTAGAGACCAAAGGTAATTAGTCATAGTTTACCAAAAAAACAAACAAAACAAAAAACAAAAAAACAAAAAAAAAAAACAGGCTTACAAACAGAACATTAAGGTGAATAAATATGCCCCCACACTTAGGAAACTTAAATAGCCGAACAAATAAATAGATAAAGAAGCTTTGCTCTGTTGGGTATATTAACAGCTAGAATTGAGGCTTGATTTCTAGGGCTGAGGTCTGCCCCTCCCATCTACTTTGTTTCTAAGAACCTCTGTTTAAGCCAGAAAGGCCCTGAGAAAACATGTCTGTTTATCCCTTCACTTAGTCCCTCTCTTGCATCTCTTTGTTCTATACATCACCCACTTCATCACCAGCTGCCTCTATTTTGCTTTTTAAAAATCTAATTCACATAAAGGTAAATGTAAGTTGATTATGGTGGATGATATCTGGAACAAGCAAGCTTATCCCCCCCCAAAACAATTCTCTAATGATGAACTTTAGGTACCGTTTTGAAGTTGGTGAACCTCAGTGGTTCTTTTAGGTCACACTGAATGATCATTGTGCAGCAAGACTTGAATTTTGAGAGTACAGTCATTTGATCTAGAGTGCCTAGACTGTATATATTTGCTCAGATGCAGTTAGGAAAACCTGCTTGGACACAGTACTTCCTGTGTGGTTTTCATTTCCTCATCTCTGCAGATGAAGTAGTAACAATGCCTACGTTAAAGGACTGATGGAGAATTAAAGGAGTTGCTAAATGTAAAGTGTTTAAAACCATTTGGTTATACCAAACGCTAATTTAACTATTGTTTATGCATTTCTGCATGTTTTTTTCTTTAAAGGAAGAAAAGATGCTTTCTGTCAATTTCGGTATTAGTTCTTAAGGATCATTATTATTACAAAGTAAGAATACATGTTAAAATTTTGATTTATGATTTATGGCTCCAAATAGTTGCAATTCCCTCTACCAAACTTACTGGTTTTTTGTTTTGTTTTGTTTTGTTTTTTACTGGTCTACCCTTCTTATGAAGTCGGTGGTAGAGGCAGGAGAGATGCTATTATCCTGAAATAGTAGAAATATGCTTGGATTTGTGAAACATATTTCAAATACTGGTTCTACCACTTACTATCTAGGCTGCTTGCTAAATATATCCTAGTCCTCTGTGAGGTGGAGGTAGCAGTTGCCCATTTTGTTGGGTCATGGGAGTATATGGAGGAATACGCTCCTCCTTAATCAAAAGCCATATTAAAGGAGAGAGAAGGAAGCTTGTGTTGGGTATAGGTTTAGTCATGGTAGAAATTACATATATCTTCATTTCTAATTCCTGTTAAATATCCAATGCTACCAAATAATCCATTAAGTGTTGATCTTAGTTGAATGGTGGGCCTTGGCTTAATGTCCTTTTGGAAGGGGTACTGGGGTGATTTAAAATCCAACTCCATTTTGGCTCAGGTCATGATCCTACAGTTTGTGAGTTTGAGCCTTCTGTTGGGCTGGGCTCTGTACTAACAGTGTGGACCCTTCTTGGGATGCTCTTTCACTCACTTGCTCACTCGCTCTCTCTCTTAAAAATAAACATTAAAAAAATTTAATACCCCTGGGAAGGCTAATCAGCCAATGTGCAGCACTAACTTTCTTTGCAAATTTCTCTCTTGGCATCTGTAAGATTTCTGCTTTTCCTTCTGCTTGATTGTCCACTCTGTCTGGACTTCTTATTATAGGCTTATATCTTAACAATTCCATTTGAAATCCAAATTATTCTGTGTTCTTTGCTTGCCCCAATGCTATTTGTACTTTACATTTCTTTTGAACGAGATTAATAGCTTCAACGAGTGCTTGTAAGGGGATTATTCCCAATACACAACTGTCTAGTTCAGCCTTGTCTCTTGTGCTTTCAACTAAGGAGCTACTTGCCATAAACCTTCATGTGATGTCCCACAATCATATGAATCTTGATCATTTGATACTGAACCTAACAGAGATCCCTGGCAAAGAATGTTTTCTTCTATCTTTGAAAATGGCACTACTATCTACCTGGTTGTTTAAGCCAAAAACCCAAGAAACATCTTAGAAAATTGCTTTGTATGTAGCTTCCATTATCAATTCTTATATATTCTTAAGAGTATGTCTCAAATCCATTCCCCTGTTTTATTTTCTTAAGTTTATTTTAAGACAGACAGACAGAGGGAGAGAGAATGAATGAATGAATGAAAGAATGAATGAATATAAATATCCCAAGGGGGCTCCACACTGTTGATACAGAGGCTGATATGAGGCTCCAGCCACAAACTGTGAGATCATGACCTGAGCTAAAACCAAGAGTCGGAGGCTTAACCAGTTGAACTACCCAGGCACCCTTCCTCCCCTGTTTTAATTTAGTCCCTTATAGTTTCTTGATTGAGTATAACAGGCTTAAAGTATTCTATGGCGAATATCTCATCCCCCAGTCTTGACTCACCTTATGATCATAGTCCTCTCTTTAAAAAGTCCTTTAAGATTAAACTTATCTTTGTCCTACTTGAAAACTAATGCCCCTACCCTCCCTCACTACACACAGAGTTGTAATGGCTTCCCACAACTTTCAGAAATAGGTTAAAAATATATATATAGGCTAGTCCCTGGGCACTTCACACTCTGCCTTTGCCTCACAGTTTTTGTTCACTGGAGTGCGCATGCAGTATTCACATCTATCACTCTGAGGTCAGAGGACACTTTGTGACAGACACAATAAGATCATCAAGAATTCTTTCTTTCTAAGGAATTACACTTGAAATATCCCTGCTGTTGAACCAAATTATTTCCAGACACAAAGGAATGAGGTAGAGCTAGCCATCCACCATTTTGGAGCTATTTTCTGTGAATCCAGAAGCTTTGGTGACCTGGTGTTTAAATAACCTTATCTGGAATCCATAAACTGGTTCAAGCTGTGTGAAGTAGAGGGTACCCAAGTTAATTATCTTTTCAGACCTTAAACACTCAGAGTATAGGAATCCTATCTTATGGATTATGTATACCTAGTACTTAATACAGTGCCCAGTACATATTAGGCACTAATTAAATTACCATTTGGAGAATGAGAAAACACAATGGGGCAAGACCTGATGAGTAGGTGTTTTTGACCCTGGACTGACTTCCTCCATTCCTGCTTTATGATAGAATTAAATGTGGTAGATAAGAAGAGGAAAGAATTTTTAACCAGAATTTTTAAACATATTGTATTTAGATGGAGTTTATAGATACTAAATACAGTTATTAAATGGACAATATGATGTTTTGACAAATGTATACAACAGAATAAATACCACTCCACTTGAGATATTCATGTTCCCTTTCAAGCAACCCCCTACCCAAAAGCCAACTTTGATTATTTCAAACAGCATAAATGGATTTCCTTATTTTTGAAATTCATATTTCATACAAGTATAATCATGCAATGTGTGCATTTTTGGGTTTTTTTTAGTCATTTTAAAGAGTAGAATCACTTTAAAGATGCAACCATGACATTGAAAGAATCAACAGTAAGTTATCTGATTAATAGCTTATAATTAGATGAATATAAATTACCAAAATTTATCTATAATTGACCTATTGATGGGTGTTTCTAAGTATTTAGAGGTCTTAAACATATTTTACTAATTATATCCCCTTTTTAGAAGACCTTATGAATGGCTTTGGCTTCTAAATTTGATCATCCAAATTTATAAAACTGCGATTGATATCTATATTATCCTTGTAAACTACAATCTGGATAATTTGCTTGATGTAGCATTTCTTTTTTGGGAGATTTTGTGTGAATTTATAATGAACAAAATTATGTTGTCTGTGGAGAAAAATATATTTTCCCTTTCAAACTTTATTATTTTTCTTTTACTTATCTTACTACATTGGATGGAAATTCCATTACAATATTGTTTAAAGTGGTGAGGAGAGACAAGCTTGAGTGGTTCCCTTAGGAAGTAAAGTATTCGGGGCGCCTGGGTGGCTCAGTCGGTTGTGTGTCCGACTTCAGCTCAGGTTATGATCTCACAGTTCATAGGTTCAAGCCCAGCGTCGGGCTCTGTGCTGACAGCTCAGAGCCTGGAGCCCACTTTGGATTCTGTGTCTCCTCCTCTCTGTCCCTCCCCTGCTCTCACTCTGTCTCTCTCTTTCTCTTTTTCTCTCTCTCTCTCGCTCAAAAATAAACATTAAAAAATTTTAAAATAAAGTATTTAATTAATAGCATGCTGACTGTAGTTTTTTTTTTCTCATAAGTAACCTTTATCAAACTGAACAATTTCCCTTTTGTTCCTATTTTGCTGAGAATTTTTACCATGAGCAGACATCAAATTTGATCAAATACTGTTTTTGCACCTATTGAAGTGATAATATATTTTTTTAATGTTTCCTAGAATTTACCAGGGAAGTCATTTGGGGCCTAATGTTTTATTTGTGGAAAAATTTTAAATTTTGAATTCAAGACCATCACCCCCCCCCCCTTCAGTCCATGGTTCCTTTTCAGTATTCAGTAGTCTCCCTTGATCTGTGTCCCTCACTCTCCCCAGCTCTCTTTCCCCCTTCCTCTCCCCATGGTCCCCTGCCAGGTCTCTCCTGTTAGACCTATGAGTGCAAACATATGGTATCTGTCCTTCTCTGGCGGCTGGGGGAGGGGGGGGTGATGGTCATGGTAGGGGGCACTTGTGGGGAGAAGCACTGGGTGTTATATGGAAACCAATTTGATAATAAACTATTGAAAAAATAAATTTTGAATTCAGGTTATTAAGTGTAATACTTTTCAAGATCTTTGTTATTGGTTTCATTTTGGTAACCTGTGTTTTTTAAGGAACTGCCCCATTACATCTGGTTAGTCACTTTGATTGCCATACAATCATTCATGATATTTATTCCTTGAATGCTTGTAGAATCTATAGTAGTTATTCCTTTTTATTCCTAATACTGGCAATTGATATTTTATTTTGTGGTTCATTGTAGTTGCAACTCCATCAATTTTGTTTCTCTTTTCCAAAAACTGGGTTTTGGCTTCATGGATTTTCTTCCTCTAGTTTCTATCTCATAATTTTCTACTCTTAATCTTATTTTTCTTCTTTCTTACTTTGGGCTTAATTTGATCATTTTAAGCTCCTCGAGGTGAAAACCTGGATCAAAGATTTTAGAATGTCCAAGTCTGTACATTTTCTCTATGAACCATATAGAAGCTGCCCTTTGCTCTCTGTTCAACTATGAAGACTGATTTCTCCCTTGAATTCAGTATACCCAGCTTCCTTTGCAAATGCTGTTTTTTTCTAATCCCACAGAGAAATATGATTTACATTTTGTTTTTTCTTCTTTCTCATTCTTACCATGGGGGAAAAAGGTCTGTCAAACCCTCCACATCATAGTTGGTAGTGGAAGTCTATTTACTGTCTTTTTTTTAAGAGTAGATGCTCAGAACAGACTGAGGTTCTGCTGATACCCAGTTTAAAAACATTCATATTCTTAGTGTTTTACCCCATTTTTCTAAACTGCCCTTTTATAAAATGTTGATACACTAATTCTGAAAGATCTAAGAAAAAAATTACCTCAAAATGGTAAATACAAGAGATTTCGTTTTTCCAAGACAGAAGAAAAACAGCTAACCTTTTTAATTGTTTTATCTATGAGTTACTAATGTGTTAAATTTCAAGGTGTGATGATACAGTGTATTTTTTTCACATCTTTTTATTTGAACTTTAAAAAGTCTGAAATAATATGTGCTGGAAAGTGATTGCGTAAAAGTATAAGTGTAAAATATCTTAAAAGAAGAAGGTTGGAGAATGAGGGAACATTTTATTCCATCATAAAATTCATTTATCAGATAGTACATCCTCTTAGGTAATTTTTAAAAATCTTTTCATGAGTGACAGCTATTACTTCAATTCTAGAACATGTATACTTTAATATCAAATTGCCATGGACCCCTATGGGCCACCTTTTATTATTAAAGATTAATCGTTTCAGATCACCGTACTGTGAGAATCTAAACCCATACCCACTTGATGATTTTATTTCAATAGATCTCATTTTCTTTTTGTGACTGCTACTTGACTCTGTGGTTGCATTAGAAAAAGACATGGTTAAAAGAGTCCCATTATGGGGAGAAACCAGGAAAAAGCTTTGCTACAAGGCAAGAACTAATTGACTATTCTGTAGGGGCTGATATTCATCTATCCTTCAATAAAAGCTAATGGCTCAGTAGGCCCAATGCACTCAGCTAATCTAGGTAGAAGTTGATACTTGGGAACTGGGATTCAATCAAGTATCATGCATAAGTGCTATTACTGCAAATAAAAATATACTAATATCAACTTGATATGAAATAGGACTAAATTTTAAAAAATCTAACCAATTGCCTTAGCCTTGTCAATATTTAATAGACATTTGATATGTGATAGCTTTTGGATGAGGTACAACTGAATATCAACTTGGGTATTATAGTAAGTTATGATATCTACTAATTAGAAAATAAATAAGTAAATCTCTGGCTTGGAAATCAGCCTTGTTTTCCCAAGGTTCTTTAAAGGATTAGAAATGTTTAAGTAATGCATTGAAAAATAACTCAGTGGCTGCTGTTTACTGTATAGTTTTCAGACATCCTGATAAAAGGAAATAAGCTTTCCCATATTAAGTATTTTTGCAAAAGATCCCCAAGAGTAAGTGAAATTTCCCCTGAGTAGTGTATTGGCTAAAGGCACTGCCATGCTATATATATCAAGTCTTGCATGCAAAGAGAGAAAATCATGGTCAGAGGAAGAAAGCAAGCGGAAAAAGTAAGCAGCATAAAATCTGAAGACAAAGTTGTATAGGTGAAGAGCAGAGTGACTTTTTTTTTTTCCACCCAAGATTCACTGATACTGGTCGGGAATAGTATGCCCATAGGGTGAGTAATGCACGATTAGTGCAAAAAAAAAAAAAAAAAAAAAGCCCTTTATAAAATACCTTCTTTTCACTTAATTACTATTTCTTTAAGTAGTTCTTTTTGGTTAGTTAAAAAACAAGAAATCATGTTACATTGCCTACAAGTGCATGAGGATATAGCAGCTTAAAATTTTTGATTTATGAAATACTCGTAATATAAAAATCATATGCTACTGTTTATTTCATTTCAAACAGAACATCTGCTTTTATATGGGATGATGTTCTGCATCTAACAGTTGACTTGTAAAAGTGATGTCTCTGCTTATGATATGTTGGATATAGCCATGTTTATGCGTAGGCTTGTGCAGTGCTATATAAAACATATCCACTCAATATATACTTACTTGCTTGACATCCTCACAGATGTTTGAGTGTTTTCTGCCATCGGAGTATTGTTACATATGTTGAATTTTTAACAGTGTTCTTATGCTGAAACAATTCATGTTTTGGTCTAAGCAAATAGAAAGTGTGCCCACCACTACAAGTTATTTCTCTTTATTATAATAGGATATAGATCAAACCCTAAGAATTGTATTACATATTGAACACCCATTATGAAAACTCTCATAGGGCTTCAGTTCATCACAAAAATGAGGAGTGTGATCTATATGAACTTTTATACCTTTCAAAGTTTTAATATTCGATGTCTGTGTGATTTGTTGACATTATTCATTATAAAGGATAGAAGTAGGCATGCTTTCTTTATCCAAGAAAGTGCTATCCAAAAGTTCTCAGATTATGGTTTCATCACTAGGTAGTTTGTGACCTTTGAGAGATTTAGAAACATCAGGAACAATTGATCTTTTATTTTCTAAGGTTAAAATGCATTGCTCATTCCCTGTAAATAATGGATTTTGACATTCTGTACAGGTTTGTTTATTTGAAAAGGAGATATAAAACTGGGGTAGTTTGAAAATGGTAGCTATTTCCCTTAGCAGCACAGTTTTACTTGTGAATCCTAGAATAAAGATAAACAATTTCACAATAGTTAACAACAGTATCTAATATTTATAGATCACTAAATATGTGCCAAGAATCCTAAATGCTCTAATATATAAACTTAGTACTTCTAATAATTTTTTGAGACCACCATTGTTATGCTCATTTTACAAATGATTCACAGAGATTAAGTAATTTGCACAATGTACTTCAAGTTGAGGATTCAACCAGGCATTCTGGCTCTGCAGACTGTGCTTGAAATCGGTAACCTATAGTACATCTACAGAATAAGAAATACTGAACACTGTTCACCATAGATCTAGGTTATTGGTTTTATTTTTTTTTAATCACAAAATTGGATAACATGGATCATATTAGTGGTCTGTGGCAGCTGACTTCTCTTGCTTACAGAGAAGATCCCCCACTCCAAAGCTTTCAGCGTCTTTCTAGACCTTGATTTATTTATGTGCTCATTCAACTATTGACCAGTGATGTAGTTGGCTTGCACTGCTAAAACAAAATGCCACAGAGGTGGCTTAAACTACATTTTCTCACCATTCCAGAGGCTAGAAATCTGAGATCAGGATGCCTGCATGGTGGTGTGTGGTAAGAGTCCTCTTTCTGACTCCGAGGAAGCTGTTTTCTCACTGTATCCTCACATGGCGGATAGAGGAAGCTCTCTTACACCTTACTTTCTTAAAAGGGTAGGCATTAATCCCATCATGGGATTTCACCCTTATGACTTCCTCTAAACCTAATCACTTCTCAAAGACTCTACCTTCTAATAAATCACTTTGGGATAATGGGCTTCCATGTGTGAATTTGGGGGAACACACATTCTGTCCATAACAAATAACCCTTGCTCTAGGCACCGAGAAAACAGAAGTAAACAAAGCAGACAGAAAGCCTTGTCCCCATGAAACTTAAAGTCCCATGGAGAAGCTGGATAATCTAGATGAAAAGAGGTGCCTGGCTGGTAGTTGTCTAAGTGTCCAACTTCGGCTTTAGGCCATGATCTTGCAGTTTGAGTTCCAGACCCATGCTGGCCCCTGTGCTAACAGCTCAGAGCCTGGAGCCTGCTTCAAATTCTGTCTCCCTCTCTCTCTGCACCTCCCCCACTCACACTCCATCTCTCATGATCAAAATTAAACATTTAAAAAAACTTTGAAAAGAAAAGTAAATAGATTATAAGTGCTAAGGGAGATAAAAGGTAGGGAGGAAGGCTCAGATATTGAGGGTGTTGCAATTTTGGATATGGTGGTTAAAGTCTTCTAAGAAGTTCACTCAATCTGGATGAGCCAAGCTGAGGTAAGAACCAATGCAAAAACTCCCAATTTGGGAAAGCAAAAAAAAAAAAAGACAAAGCAGCAATTGGGATTGGTGTGATTTAGGAAGAAAGCATAAGATTAGGTTAGAGATGTAAAGGGGACCTGACAATTAAGGTTCTTGTAATAAGAACTTCAGATTTTATTCTGAATGAGATGGAAAGTGTTGGCAGAATTTGAGTGGAAGAGTGACATGATCTGACTTCGATTTTAACACAATAATTTTGGCTGCTTTGCTGAAAGAAACTAAAGAGGGGAATAAGAGCTGAAGCAGTGAGACCAGTTAGAAGCTTATTATCTGTCAAATTATTAGAAGAGATTAGGCAAATGGGTGCTAATCATGTCTCATTGGAATTGATCAAATGTTTTGTTTGCAGCACAGAGAAAATTTGAATGTTATTTTAATGCTAATTTGGAAAGACTTCCAAGAAAGTTGGCAAAGTGTACAAAGTATTGATCTATTTCAAAGAAGAAAAACAACCTTAAACTGGATGTAAACTATATAGATAATCTGGATTATCTATATAGATATAACTAACTATATAGATATAGATCTAAAAAGAAAGGGAAGAGATTGTAGCGATTCTGAGTCAAAGGAAAAACAAGGAAACAGTACCGTGGGGACATTTTGGGGTCTACAAAAATATACTTTGAATAGATTCAATAGCAAAATCCTCTAAGCCATTGAGATTCACATTAGAAGAAACTTTTTCCAAGGTGGTATTTACTCCTAAAAGCCTGACCTCGCATTTCATTGACCAGATATACAAATAGGAGATGGAATTCAATAAATCTGTAAGAAAAGTTGATGACACTTTGACTGCCCTCATCTTCTTTTCCCCTCAGTAGCCATTCTTCCTAATAGCTGAATGAGCTAAACTATTGGACGAAAAAAAAAAAAAAAGGTACCTCAAGCCCTTCCATTTAATATACTGAAGTGATGCCATGATTAGTGGTTATAAAGTCAAGGAAAATCTTTGCATGTTACTTAGGGGCAAATACTGGCCTCAGTGGGATTGTTTTTATTAAAAATAAAAATGAATGAAACATTAAATCAATTCAAAAGTTCTCACAACAAAATGAAAGAATAAAAATGTACAAAGTATGGATAACCTCAGATTTTGTAATTTTAGGAAACAATTGCTTTGCCCTTGTAGGTAAATTAGAGCTCAAAGGTAGCTATAAAATCTCAAATTATCAATTGCACAGGGCTCCTGGCTGGCTCAGGTGAAAGAGGATGTGACTTTGGATCTTAGGGTCATGAGTTTGAGCCCCATGTTTGGGGTAGAGTTTACTTAAAATATTTTTTTATCATTGGAAAAGAAGCCACCTGAACCAATGAATTAGATAATTTTTAAAACATTGAAAAAGAACAAAATTATATTAGTAGTAGTCATTCTATAGCATGCCTGATAGACTTGAGTATAAGTAGATACTGCAAACAAGGGAAAAGAAATTAAAAATACGATCAGTACAAAAACTGTACTAGACAAAATAGTAAAAAGGATTGTATTCAAAGTCATTGCAGTAGGGGAGAAAGAGGAGACTATAGTCTAAACTCTGCTGATGAAAGAGGCAGGAGAATTGGTAAGTGCTGAGCATGGGGGTCAGAGCCATCTTTGTATCTTTATGACAAGAGATGGCTTTACAATTTGGAGCAAGGCAAGTTAGGCTCCTGCCCTCTCACAGAAGCTGGGAGATGGGGATTCTCTCCCCCCTGACAATCAGGGATGGCTTCCAGGTCTTTGAGAAAAACAGGAGGTTAGAAAACCAGGTAAATCTGAATGAAACGGAGAAAATTTATAATGACAAGATTTCTAATGTTAATGCTCTAAGAAAAGAGAGGGGAGAGACCTCCATGGTTAGGCCATTTTGTAAGGCAGATGAAAAATCAGAGACAGGAAGAAGCCTGTCTGCAGTGAGTCAAGGTGAGGGAAACCTTATGGTTGTCTTGGGCAATATAGATAAGAAAATAGTTGATATGGAAGGCCAGACAAGACTGATCCATATAAGAGTACAGAAAATACTTTCAAAGATCTAATAAAAGAGTAATTCCTGAAATCAAATAACCTGTGAACCACTATATGTTCAGATCATGTTCTAAGGAAATTTAACACTAAAGCTTACCTTGATAAAATAACTAAATTTTGAGGATTAAAAAAATGAAAGAAAAAATCCCACAAGTTCCAGAGGGTGGGGGGAAATAAAAAAACCCAGTGGGAGAAATATTTATCCAGGCCACTTTCCAATGTCTCAGATCAGCAAGTAGAGTTCAATGTATTTTCAGAGACTGGTCAGATTGCAGAAGGCAATAAATTCCAAGCTAAGAAATACTATCATTTCCCCCCATATGAAGTTTTTTTGTACAGCTTCATTGAAGTATAATTGATTTTTAATAAACTGCACATACTGAAATGTGACAAATTTTAACATATGTGGTACACCTATGAAACCATTACCACAAGAAAATAATCTTTTTAATAACTCCCAAAGTTTCTCAGTGCTCTTTTGTAGTCCAGATTTTCCACTACCCCCATCTCCAAATAACCACTGATCTGCCTTCTCTCATTATGTTAATTTGCATTTTCTAGGATTTTACATAAACGGAATCATACATTATACAATCCTGTGACTGTATAATGTATGTTTATGTGAGAGGAAATTTGACTTTTTTCACTTAGCCTATCAGTTTTGAGAAACTCATGTTATTAGCAGTCAGTTCTTTTTAATTACTGAAAAGTATTCCATTGCGTGATTATACCACAATTTGATTCACCTATTGGTTGTCTTTTGGATTATTTCTAACTTTTAGTTAAAAGCTTCTAGACTTTAATAAAGAATTCCCAATAGATCTCCTGTGAACATTTGTGTACAAGTCTTTGTGTGAAAATAGGCTTCAATTTCTTTAGAGTGAAAATGCTTTAACATAAGGTAGTTGTCTGTTTAATGTTGTAAGAATCTGTTCCCACCAGCAGCCTAGGAGCGTTCCAGTTGCTCTTGATACTCACATACACTTGTTATGGCCAGTCTTTTTAATTTTAGCAATACAAGTGGGTGTTTTATGGTATCACATTGTGGTTTCAATTTGCACTTCCCTGATGACTAATGATCTTGAAAATCTTTTCTTATGTTTACTTTCCATTAGTAAATCTTTTTTGATAAAGTGTTTGTTAAAATCTTTTGCCTAACTTTTCCAACAGTATATGGGTTTTTCTATTATTGGGCTGTAGGAATTCTTTATATATTCTAGATACAAGTTCTTCATCAGTTAAATATTTGCCGCTATTGTCTCCTCATCTGTGGCTTGACTTTTCACTGCCCTAAATGATTATTGAAGAGTAATATGTAATTTTGATACAGATGCCAGTTGTTTTGTAGGTCATATCTTCATGTTTTTTTCTAAGAAAACTATCTGCCCTCATCACAAATTTGTTTGTCAGTGTTTTCTAACAATGTTTATAGTATTAGTATTAGACTTTGTATTTAGACTGATGGTCTTTTTCAAGTGCATTATTGCATATGGTAGAAAGTAAGGGCCCTGATTTATTATTTTGTATATGGATACCCAATTGGTCCACATTCTGTTGAAAAGATTATTCTTCCCCATTGGAAATAGTTTTTTCACTGTGGTCAAAAATCAATTTGGCAATATACACATGGACCTTTATCTAGACTCTCCATTCTCATTTCATTATTCTATATATGTTTTTTTGCAACTGTATTACACTGTTCAGATTATTGTGGTTTAATAGTGAGTCTTGAAATCTAGTACTGTCACTCCCCCAATTTTCTTCTTTTCTGAATAGTTTGTTCCAGGACATGCACATTTTCATGTAAATTTAAGAATTATCTGAGCAATTTCTACCCAACAAAAAAAGAAAGCCTTCTGGGATTTTTATTGTGATTGTGTTGAATTATGTATCAAATTGTGGAGAATTAACCTCTGACACCAATCAATCTTTGAGTCTATGATGATAACATATCTCCTTTTTGTAATATGTATATCCTTTTAAACTTCTCTTGGCAATGTTTTGTGTCTTTCCTGTGAAAGAATTGGAAATAGTTTTTAAAATAGGAATTTTGATAAAATATCAGTTACATTTCAATCCTGTTCATTTTGAAATTTCACTTATCAGTTGTTAATAGTATACAGAAGTAGACTTTTTTTATATTGACCTTATACTCTCCAACTTTGCTTTCCTTATGAATTCCTTAAGCATTTCTCTTCTGCTTAAAGTACACTTGACAATTTAAGGTTGTATATATTTAAAGTGTACAACCTGAGGATTTGATATATGTATACATGTAAAATAGCCACCACACTCTATTTTATGTCAACTATTCCCAGAAGGATGTTCCAGAATCAAGCATTTTACATTCTCTCTCAATCCCACTTTAAAGGTTTATTTCATATATTAGCACATTAAAATTTTAAGTTTCATACAAACAGGTAGAGCTTTTAAAACTACATTTTCTAAATATATTTGACGACAAAAACTTTTTGAGGAACAACTTTTAATAATGCCCAAACTATAGTAACATTCCCTAAAATTGCTGCCTTCGGTCATTTGATCAAAAGATTGGTATCAACAAATGAGTGTTTGGGGGAGATTAACACAGTGGCTGTGAATAGAATGGATTGGAAGCCAGGAGAGTTTACGACAAGAAGGCCATTGAGATGACTATTGCAATAAGCCAGGCAAGAGGAGATGAGAGCCTAGAGAGTGATAAAGAATTGATAAAATGTCTTGCCAACTTCCTTTGGCCTGAAATGCCCTGTTCTCTCCTTTTCCAACATGGATCATAAGAACTATTTTTGTTTAAGTATAACAAAGAAGAAAGGATAATGGTATTGACTCTCAACAAAAAATTATCACTATTTTCCTCTTATTTCTGCACTCTTTTCACCTTCTTTATTTGAGTTGACATGCACCTTGTTACCAACAGATTAACTAGTTAATATGGATACAATATTTTTGAACTTTATTCTTGAAAGAGAAAGCACGAGTTGTGGAGGGGCATGGAGTAGGAGGGACAAGCAGGCTCTGCGCTGTCGGTGCAGAGCCCCATGTGAGGGGACTGAACCCACAAACTATGAGGTCATGACCTTAGTGGAAGTTGGACGTTTAACCAACTGAGCCACCCAGGTGCCTCTGGATATAATAATTCTTTAAACTTTTTTTTAATGTTGATACGCTTTGAGAGAGAGAGCATGCACATGCAATGGTTGAGAGTTGGGGAGAGTCAGAGGGAAGGGAGAGAGAGAATTCCAAGAAGGCTCCAATCTGCGTGCGCAGAAGTCACAGCTGGGTTTGGTCTCACTAACCATGAGATCATGACCTAAGTGGAAATCCAGAGCCAGATGCTTAATGGACTGAGCAAACCAGGTGCCCAGTATATAATAATTTCTTTAATGCTTATTTATTTTTGAGAGAGAGAAAATAACCTCTCTCAAAAGGCAGATAGAAGGGGAATCCCAAGCAGGCTCTGTGCTGTCAGTGCAGAACCTGAAGCAGGGCTCGAACTCCTGAAATGTGAGATCATGACCTGTGTGAGGATCAAGAGTTAGATCCTTAACTGACTGAGCCACTCAGCCTCCTTAACTTTAAGAAAAATTTTTAATGTTTATTTAGTTTGGGGGGGGGGGCGGGACGGGGGTGGGCATTTAAGTTGCCTACCTATTTTTTATTTGGGAAAACCTTTATCTCTCCTTCTATTTTGAAAGACAGGCTTGCTGGGTAGAGGATTCTTGGCTGTAAATTTTTTCTGCTCATCATATTGAAGATTTCCTGCCATTCCTTCCTGGCCTG
>NC_043709.1:38295091-38303754 GCF_006229205.1 Suricata suricatta | reverse complement strand
GGGGGGAGGGGGGAAGACAGGTGGTGGTGATGGTGGAGGGCACTTGAGGGGAAGAGCACTGGGTGTTGTATGGAAAACAATTTGACAATAAAATATTATGGAAAGAAAAAAATTGCCTACCTATTTTTTTGAAATAAATTTTTAAATAAAAATTACAGGTAACCATAGCGTTTTATTAGACTCTTGCTTACAAAGAATTGGAAGTTAGAAATATCACGTAGAGTATAGTGATGGAATATAAGCCCTGGAGTCCATGGAGTTACTGAAATTTGGTTTGAATCACAGCTTCTGTGGTGTTAGCTAAGTGATCTTGGGCAAATCACTCTATAACTGTCCATAAGTGTCTTCATATGTTGAAAATAATAGCCTTCTATAGGAAATTACTATGAGGTCCACAATAGTTGTAAATAGATAATGATAATAGTTATAAACCATAAAGCAAATATGTTCTATTTTTTTCATAGTTGGGTGTAATATAATGGGATATGTAAGCAAAGTAACTTTTGTTAAACAGAGAAATAGAACATCTGTATTTTAGAACAATTAGTTTTAGAGATACTTAGGACAATAAGAATTCAATTTCATTAAATTTACTACAGATTGAGAGGAAATACAATAGACCTCATTAGGTTTTAAATTTTCAGGAAAAGCAATTGAATAGCCTATTGTCAAAAAGGTTTGTTCCAGTGGGTTTTCTAGGAATTTTACAGTTGTGGGTTTTACTTCATTTTGAATTAATTATTTATGTGATTCAAGGTGCAAATTAAATTTCATTTTTCTATGTATGGATATCCAGAGAGTTGAAACAACTGTCTTCTCTCCAGTGAACTCCTTTTGCACCTTTGTTGACAACTAGTGGTTCATATATGTGTGGGATTATTTGACTTTCTATTTTGTTCCATTGATCTGTTAATCAGTGTCTCACTGTATATTGTAACTTTAAAAAGAATCTGGGGAGTGTTAGTCTTCGAATTCTTTCAAACTTATTTGCTATCCTAGATTCTTTGCATTTCTGTATTATCTTTAGAATTAATTTGCCAATCTCCAGAAAATCATCTCTTCAATTTTGATTTGAAATGAGGTAAATTTATAGGTCAGTCTAGGGAGACTGGGCTTCTTAAAAATTTGGAATCTTCTAACACACTTTAGAAGGCATGATTGTCTTTCTAGATCTTTAATTTCTTTCAGCAGTCTTTTAAAGTTTTCAGATCTCTCAGACTTTTTGTCATGTTTATTCTTAGGTATCCATGTTATGATGCTCTTGTAAATAATATTGCTCTTTAAATTTCAACCATTTGGAAACTGGTTGTATAGTTTCCTAATTTTTTTTAAGCTTTATATTATGATTTTATTTTTAAGTAGTTTATTGTCAAATTAGTTTCCATACAACACCCAGTGTTCTTCCCCAGAAGACATAAACACTTCTCCAAAGAGGACATCCAGATGGCCTACAGGCACATGAAACGATGCTCAACATCACTCATCATCAGGGAAACACAAATCAAAACCACACTGAGATAGTTTCCTAAAAGCATAGTTCTGATGTAGCTTTCCTACCTAGGTGTTTACCCAAGACAAATGAAAACCTATATCCTAAAATGATTGTACAGAAATATTCACAACAGCTTTATCTGTAAGCGTCAAAAGCTGGAAACAACTCAATTCTCATAAGGTGAATGAATAAACAAGTTGTGGTGTATAGGTACAATAAAATGATACTTAACAATTAAAAGGAATGAACTACTCAGCCACAGCTAGAACATGAATGAATCTAGAGTGAATGGAAGAACACAAGTCTACATTATTTCATTTATATAAGATGGTGTAAAATACTAATCTATAGTGAAATGAAGCAAATCATTGACTTGCAGGTGGCTGCCTTCTTATTGTGCTTGTAAGGTCTTTCCTCTGTGCCTACAAACATTCCAGATATCTCAGTCATTTTGAATTAGAGCCTCACCTTTATGACTTCATTTAACTTTAACTCCCTCCTTAAAAGCTCTAACTCCAGTCACCTTGGATGCTGGGTATTCAGCATATGAATTTTGGGGGGACACAATTCAGCCCATAACATTCCACTCTCTGCATCACTCAACTTAAGTCCTTCTCTCATGCAAAATACATTCACCCCTTCCCAACAGTCCCTAAATTATTAACTCATTTCATCCCAGCAACAACTGCAAGTCTAAAGTCTAAATATCTAAATCAGGTATGAGTGAGACTGTTTGATCCTGAGGCAAATTTCTCTCTAGCTGTGTACCTGCAAAACTAAATAAGTTATGTGCTTCTGGGACTGGGGTGGAGTAGGCCTTTTATTCCAAAAAAAGAAGGGGAGACAAACCCCAAGCAAGTCAAAACCTAACAATCCAAATTCCATTAGATTTATAAGGAACAAGAATAATCCTCTTTGGTTAAATGCTCTGTTTTCTGGGCTCAATGGGCAGATAGCATCAACCACATGGCCCTAAGCAGAAGTCCTACCCACACAACTCTGGGCAGCAGCTTATCCCTGAGGCACTGGAAGGTGGCAGCCTGGCTTGCTGAAAGCAAGGGCAAGACAGCTTCAGCCTTAGAGCAGGAAATGGCCTTGTCCTTCTCCCACTCCAGGCCTTGGCATTCTAGATCTTAGGTAGGAATGGCAGACCTGCTGATTTCTGAGTCCCTTTCAAGGTCATTCTTCCTCTTTCTTGAAGGAGAATGCACTTTCACAGCCAAATATCTACTGCCCCATCCTGTAGAATCCAAAATGTCCAATAGCTTTCTAATTTGCCAATCTCTGTCCTCTTTAGTACCAGTTGTCAGTGTTTCAGATCTCTCACACTATTTCTAGATCTGTTTTCTGCTGAGATGGTCCATAAACCGTATCTATGATCTCTTCATCAAATGATTTTCCATCCATATCCTTGCCTTTCTCTCCAGAACCTATTTTCACCTAGGAATTTTTCCAGTCTTCAAGTTCTGACTTATTTTTACTTAAGAGTTCCTTAAATTTCCGTCTCACATTTTACTGTATGTATTAAGGAGAAACCAGATAACACTTTCAACATTTTGCTTAGAAATATCCTTAACTTGGGGCACCTGGTAGCTCAGTCCATTAAGCATCAAACTTAATTTTGGCTTCAGGTCATGATCTCACATTTCAGTGCATGGGATCAAGCCCCATGGGACTCTATTTCTCCCTCTCCCTGCACTCCCCTGCTCATATTCTCTCTCTCTCTCTCTCTCTCTCTCTCTCTCTCTCTCTCTCTCTCTCCCTCCCTCCCTCTCCCTCTCTCAAACTTGTAAAAAAAAAAAAAAGTATACTTTTTTACAGCTTACATTTATTTTTTTCTTTTATAGTTTGTCAAGTTGGTTTCCATATAACACCCAGTGCTCATCCCAACAAGTGCCCTCTTCCATGCCCATCACCCTCCTTCCTCTCTCTCCCACACAATCAGCCTTCAGTTTGTTCTCAGTATTCAAGAGAGTCTCTCATGGGTTGCCCTCCTCCCTCTCCTTAACTATTTCCCCATTCTCCTCCCCCATGGTCCTCTGTTAAGTCTCTCCTGTTCCACTTATGAGTGAAAACATATGGTATCTGTCCTTCCCCGCCTGACTTACTTCATTTAGCATGACACCCCTGAGTTCCATTCAAATTACTATAAATGAACAGATTTCATTCTTTCTCACTGCCATGTAGTATTCCATTGTATATATGTCCCACATCTTCTTGATCCATTCATCAGTTGATGGACATTTAGACTCTTTCCATGATTTGGCTATTGTTTAATGTGTCCCTATGAATCAGCACTTCTGTATTCCTTGGGTAAATCCCTAGCAGTGCTATTGCTGGGTCATAAAGGAGTTCTATTGATACTTTTTTGAGGAAACTCCACACTGTTTCCCATAGTGGCTGCACCAGTTACATTCCCACCAACAGTGCAGGAGGGTACCCATTTCTCCACATCCTCGCCAACATCTCTAGTCTCCTGATGTGTTCATTTGAGCCACTCTGACTGGCGTGAGGTGGAATCTCAGTGTGGTTTTGATTTGTATTTCCCTGATGAGTGATGCTGAGCATAATTTCAAGTGTCTGTTGGCCATCTGGATGTCCTCTTTGGAGAAGTGTCTATTCATGTCTTCTGCCCATTTCTTCACTGGATTATTTGTTGTTCAGGAATGGAGTTTGGTGAGTTCCTTATAGATTTTGGATGCTAGCCCTTAATCTGATATGTCATTTGCAACTATCTTTTCCCATTCCATCAGATGCCTGTTAGTTTTCTTGATTGTTTCCTTTGCAGTGTAAAGCTTTTCATCTTGATGAGGTCCCAATAGTTCATTTTTGCTCTTGATTCCCTTGCCTTTGGGGATGTGTTGTGTAAGGAATTGCTGCAGTTGTGGTCAAGGAGGTTGTTTCCTGCTTTCTCCTCTAGAGTTTTGATGGTTTCCTGTCTCACATTCAGGTCCTTCATCCATTTTGAGTTTATTTTTGTATCTGGTGTAAGAAAGTGGTCTGGTTTCATTTTTTTGCAGGTTGCTGTCCAGTTCTCCCAGCACCATCTGTTAAAGAGACTGTCTTTTTTCCATTGGATACTCTTTCCTGCTTTGTCAAAGATTAATTGGCCATACACTTGTGGGTCCAGTTCCGGGTTCTCTATTCTATTCCATTGGTCTATTTTTGTGTCTGTTTTTCTGCCAATACCATACTGTCTTGATGATGACAGCTTTATAGTAGAGGCTAAAGTCTGGGATTGTGAAGCCTCCCATTTTGGTTTTCTTTCTTAATATTACTTTGACTATTCGGGTTTTTTTGCAGTTTCATACAAATTTTAGGATTGTTTATTCTAGCTTTGAGAAGAATGCTGGTGCAATTTTGATGGGGATTGCATTGAATGTGTAGATTGCTTTGGGTGATAATGACATTTTAACAATGTTTATTCTTATCCATGAGAATAGAATGTTTTTCCATTTTTTTGTCTTCAATTTTCTTCATAAGTTTTCTATAGTTTTCATCATACAGATTTTTACATCTTTGGTTAGGTTTATTCCTAGGTATTTTTTGTTTTTTTGTACAATTGTGAATGGGATCAGTCTCCTGAATTTTTTTTTTTTGCTTCATTATTGGTGTATAAAAATGCAACTGATTTCTGTATGTTGATTTTGTACCCTGTGACTTTGCTGATTTCATGGATCCATTCTAGTAGGCTTCTGGTGGAGTTGGTTAGGTTTTCCACATAGGGTATCATGTCATGGAGAAAAGTGAAAGTTTGACTTTATCTTTGCCAATTCTGATGTCTTTTACTTCAAAAATAAAAGGAAATATAATTTTAATTTCTTGGATTGTTAGTTGAGGATGTCAGGTAGATCACGTCTAACTTGTACTTTCCACCGAACACTAGAGCACAATGCAGCTAAGCACTTTGCCACTTTATAACAGGATTGGCTTCCCTCCAGTTGCCAATAACTTGTTCCTCATTTCCATCTAAGACCTCACCAGCATCACCCTTAATATCCATATTCCTACCAACAGTATCTTTAAGTTAATCTAGACTTTTTTCAACATAAACCTCAAAATTCTTCCAACTTCTACCCATTACCGAACTCAAAGTCACTTTGACATTTTCGGGTACTGTTACAACAGCACCTCACTTCTTGTTAGCAAAATCTGTGTTCAGGTTTCTCCAGACAGAACTAATAAGATGTGTGTGTGTGTATACATATATACACACATACATATACATGCATGTACACACATGCATGTATATATGTACAAACATGTATACACACCTACATTTACATACATGTATACATATATTTACATATACATACACATATATGTATATATAAAGAGAGCTATTAAAATAGCTGCATATGTACATATACATACATGTATACATACATGCACATACACATGCATATACATATATGTATACATATACACACATGCATATACATACATACACATATATACATGTACATGCATATGTATATACATATACATGCACACACGTGCATATGTATATACATATATGCACAAACATGTGTGTATATACATATATATGTATATGCATATGTGTACACATACATACTCTCTATATATACATACACACATATGTATGTATATATAAAGAGATTTATTACTAAAAATAGCTGCATATGATTTTAGAGTGTGGAAAGTCCAAAATGTGCATTTTAGTCCCTCAGACTCAAGTCCCAGAAGGCCAATGGTATAGATGGAGACTAATGGCGGTCCATTAAATTCCTTTTTGCTTGGGAGGCTGATCTAGTTGTTCTATTAGGGCCTTCATGTGATTGGATGAGTCCCATTCACATTATAGAGATCAATCTGCTTTAATGAAAAATTCACCAATTTAAATGCTAATTTCATCCAAAAACACCACTCTCCAAGTTGATGCACAAAATTACCATCGTAAGGTTATATTATGTTCATTTTCTTGATCATGGTGGTAGTTTTATGGGCGCACATAAATGTTATAACTTACACAACTCTATACTTGAAATATCTGTAGTTTTTTGTATGTCAATATCCTTCAATCAAGCTATTATAATATTAGAAAAAAATGATAAGACTTTGTTACATGCATATATGAAACCATAGTTTATTGATCAAGACCTATTAGATATTTTTCTTAAAAAGGAATCAATAAAACATCTTGTTGGCAAGCAAAGTTAATTACAAGCAGGTCTTTAATAAAAGCCCCTACGAGAAAAGTTAGTAAGTTTGTATCTAACTTGGTATTTACTTGTTATTGAATGATATATTTTATTAAAAGAAACCTCTGAAATCAAATGAAATAAGAAAAGGTAAAATATTACTGGATCATACCTATAGATGTATTTTAATTAAATGTCTGTGTTCCTGTACTATGTTAATCTAAAGCTTTGAAAAATTGTGTTTTAGGTGTGTGGCTAACTGAATTCTTTCCATTCAGTTTGCACAACTGGTAGTTTTTCATGATAACTTTTTAACAGGGTTGATAGAGAATCTAACATCAGGTACCACACATCAACATGGAATACAAAGTAGAGTTGGTGAACATCTTTGGGGATTATTTTAAAAACTTGCAACTGGCTGCTTCTCCTAAATTGCTTTCCAGAGGAGCTTCACTTGCTGTTTATCACTTAATATAGCAATACACCTCCCAACTGTAAGTCTTTAATTGGTACGAAGTGGTTACTTACCCAAATGGCAGGTCTGAATTGTAGAGTGTGAATACGAATAAATATGCCTTGATGTAGTCTGAAAAATTCAATTAGTAAATAAAATTAATTTAAGAAAACAATTCATAGTTTGGGAAGCTCTCCGCATCTGACTTCAAACAATAAACAAGATTTCTTATACATACTTTAATTTTCCTTTTGAATAGTCTTTTTATAGTTTTAACATATCACTTGTATTTCTTAGTATTTAAGCCAGCTACCTACCTACAAAGGGAATAACCATTCTTTATAAACAGAAGGTATTTGTGTAGAAGAACAAATTAGTGAACGAGGTATATGTGTCTAATTAATAAATGCAGAACAAGACACCCTCTTCTTCTGTAGGTAGAACCTACTTTGCTTTTTAAATGTCATCCATATTTATCAGACTGCATGGTTCTTGACATTTAGATTTTTTTAAATCAAATTGTAACTGAAGCTTTGACAACAAGAGCTAATTATCAAGAGTCTGAAAGTAACTTCATTTTTTTTCAAGCAGCAGGTTACAGTAAATGTGTGAATTATCACACATTGAGAACTTCTATTATCATAATGTAGTTAAAGCACTTATTAATTCTTAGATGTTTCTGAGGAAAGTTGTGGGAATTCTAGGAATTGAGTTGAATTTGACTAGTAATTTTGTCTATCTTTCCAAGTCATATATGCACATCATACTGAGAAACTGTTGTGAAAATCTTCCACAAAACAAAAAGTCTACTTTGAAAGATGAATTTAATAGAGATAATTATTTCCCTATGAAAAAGTGCATTAAAACAAAGGTTATGTCTATTCATTATTCAAATTAATCTTTAAAAGCCACATTTCTAAATGGATTAATGCTTAGTCAACAATTTATAAACTTTAATTCTTTTTAATGTTTAACATTTTTGAGAGAGAGAGAGAGACAGAGCATGAGCAGGAAGGAGAGAGAGAGAGAAAAGACACAGAATATGAAGCAGGATCCAGGTTCCAGGCTCTGAGCTGTCCGCACAGAGCCCAAAGCAGGGCTTGAACTAAGGAACCTTGAGGTCATGACCTGAACCACCCAGGCACCCCTAAACTTTAATAATTCTACTACATATGTTTACCAACTACTTATCAACAGTAATAAAATTGTTTCCTGCTCTTACACCAGCCATAATATCTATCAACCAGCCTATGTTAATAAACCTCAGGAACCGTTATGTGTGTGGAGAAAATATTTACTAGGAAACTTTCAGTAAAAATAGTGAATTTACCAAGAATTGTGGAGTATCTTAGATTTTTACCCTACATTAAGGTAACAAGTTAGCCTGCCATAGTTTTATTTTTATTTTTTTTCCTTGACGGAATGTATTAAATAAGCAAACACCCCCAACAAGCAAAACAAGTACTACAACGTAAAAATATTAAAAACAGACAACCCTCTCACATGCATAAATGAAAGATTGCACACAAAGAACTCACATCTTTTCAAGCTTCAA
>NC_043709.1:38254483-38294991 GCF_006229205.1 Suricata suricatta | reverse complement strand
CTTGAAGCTAGATCATTCTGAAAATTTCCTGTTAGACCTACGAGTGCAAACATATGGTAAAATGTCCATCACCTGATAAGTGGATCAAGAAGATGTGGTATATATACACAATGGAGTACTACATGGCAATGAGAAAGAATGCCATAGTTTTAAAAGTCTCCCAAGACGTCTGGGTCAGTGACTAAAAACAGTTTATTTCTCACAATAGCAGTAGACAGAGTATCAGTTTGCACTGGTTTTCTGAGCCTCAATTCTCACAGAGTAATATACAAAGGACCAGCTGATATTTGAATATGCAGTAGGTTGCATTATAGGACAATAACCCTATGCTTGAGGGACCCAGATACTTTATAATGGGCAGTAAGTGTACTGACCTTTGTTCTGGAAAGAGGCAGTATCTTTATCTTTTAAGATTGTTTGCTGCTATGGATAATATATTCAAGAAAAAAAAGAGTGCCTCCGATCTCAATACATGTAAAAACATCAAAAACCTGTGAAGAATTATCTCCCAGTGGTATTCTCTTGTGTATGTATCTTTAAATAGTAAACTTCTCTAATGGATATCGATCATGTGACTGACACAAAAAAAAATTAAGGCTTTTTATACAGAAGCCTCTGGATTAAACTAATTTATCAATTCACTTAACATAATGTAGGTGTTATATGTCAAAATCATCATATTCCTAGATCAAGGGGAAAAGTTTATTCTGAACAGTATATAAACTAGTTATTGTTCCTTAATTTAATAATTCTGGTTTTTATCACAAATTTCCTTCCTTAGAAAATCCAGTTGGGGAGCCTGGATGGCTCGGTTGATTGAGGGTCTGACTTCAGCTCAGATCATGATTTCACGGTTTATGGATTTGAGTCTCAAATTTGGCTGTGTGCTCACAGTTCAAGCCTGCAGCTTGCTTCGGATTCTGTGTCTCCCTCTTTCTTTGCCCCTCCCCACTTGCCTGCTTGCTTGCTTGCTTGCTTGCTTTTCTGTCTTTTCTGCCCCTTTTTCCTTTTCCTTTTTCCTTTCCCTCCCTCCCTCCGTCCTCCATCCCTCCGTCCCTCTCTCCCTCCTTCTCAAAAATAAACATTAAAAAATTTTTTCATCCAGTTAAGTTCTTTGTTATTAAAGTTGTTATTAATGCAAATTTTTGCGTTAGGAATACTAAAACTCGAGGATTGAAAGTGGTCAGCTTTCAATTTAAAACAATGGATAAGAAAACAATTTAAAAATCCACAACCATTTGTCTCTTATTAATGAACAACTCTTCT
This sequence comes from Suricata suricatta, assembly GCF_006229205.1. Classification (NCBI taxonomy): domain Eukaryota; kingdom Metazoa; phylum Chordata; class Mammalia; order Carnivora; family Herpestidae; genus Suricata; species Suricata suricatta. The sequence continues at coordinate 38,293,725 of NC_043709.1, read as the reverse complement.
TAAAGGGTCTGCTAGAAACCATTTAGCTGATTAAAGCATCTTAAATGTGAATCTTTGAAGGAACATTTTATCAATTTTAAAATAATTCTGTGCAGTAGCTATGCACTAAGAAAATATATGGCTGCAAAGGAATTATACTAAAACCAAGCATATGTTAATATAAATAAGATGTAAAGAAAAGCTAGACAATGGGATGAAAATCAGAGCCTGAAATGGCCAATATTTGGTATTTGGGGGACACTCCCTGAGTATGATTTAATACTGTGCTATGGATGGAACAGTTAGCTCTTTTAGATATTCCAGGATCTTCTGTTTTTAAACTACAGATGGTGGTTGTCCTAAGTGTTTTGCCCTAACATTCAGTATTCTCCTGCTTTATTCTTGCCCATAAAATATGGGACCTATCAGTGGGAACCATCAGGAATATCAGCACTGAGATAGAAAGCCATCATTAGGGAGTTGTGTCCAAGCCAAGCACACTGCTGAATATGCTGGATATCAAGGAGAACAACCCACCTTGGGATGCTTTGTCAAAGCTATGGTGATGGTGGAGGGCACTTAAGGGGAAGAGCACTGGGTGTTGTATGGAAAACAATTTGACAATAAAATATGGAGGAAAAAAATTCAAAAACTAAAAAAAAAAATAAAGTGAAGAAAGATTGTCATGAATTAAAAAAAAAAAAAAAGCTATTGCCCGATAACTGCAGTCTTTTTCTAATGGGCTTAACTCAGTTGGATACTCTCTTGTAATGTTCAATGAGCTATGCACAAAGAGTTACCTAGGGGACTCTTGATTTGTTTTTCCCTGGTGTATATTCTTGCTTCCCTTGTTATAGATTAATTGTTCATAGAAGTGTAGGTTTACTTCTGAGCCTTTGTTCTAAATCATCTACATATCTCTCTTTGTGCCAGTACTTTCCTGTTTTGATTACCACAGCTATATAGTATATCTTGAAATCTGGGATTGTGATACTCTTAGCTTTGTTCTCAAGAAATGGTTGATTCTGAGGGTAGTGAACATGATAATGGTCCTGTGAGTTGTTATTTAGCCTGAGTCAAATTATGACTTTTTCATTCTATCTTCCTTGAAGCTAATGCACATTGAAGTCATGGAAACTATGCATAGGATCCAGTGACCACACTGTAGCTGAGATGGCTTCCCACACATGCTCACTTCTCTTTACCCTAATAGAGTACACCCTCATGACCTGACGTGCTGAGTGTAGATCATCTCTTCAAGGAAGAAGAGTTCTCTGACATACAAACAAGATTAATTATGACTTATGTGTATAGCTTAGTATATGGTTAATTTAATAACAAATATACACAACATTGGACACCCTATATAACCTAACATCTATTGTAATTTCCAAAACCTCCTTTGTAGGAATTGTTGGAACTGTTACTTGTGGCCTAAAGTAAATTACACCCATGTGAAACTTTTATTATTCAAATTCTTTTCTATATAAATATCATTTCTCCAGAAACACACTTAAGATTAGTTTGAGAGGATTCTGTGTCTAGACCTGAAACTATTCAAAATCTTAGTTAGGGAAGCCTTGGAAACTGAATTTATAGAACTCTGGGTAACTTTTTTAATTGTTTTTAGTTGCCCAAAAAGTAAGACTAGTTTTCCACTTTCAGTATAGTTTTCAAAATGTCGGTTCCAAAATCCCTTTCCCCATCTGCCCCATTAAAATGTTTGTTGGACATTCCACTTAACACTATAACTTTCTGGGTTTATTTCTCTTGGAATACTTTGCTTATATTTACAAAATCACTGCAAGAGACCACTTTCTTTCTAAATCTGTAATCTATTTATGCAGCTGGGGTCCACAGGGCTGGAGGTAGTGTGGAGGCTGAGGTTTTTTTTTTTTTTTTAATGTGTGTGTGTGTGTGTGTGTGTGTGTGTGTGTGTGTGTGTGTGTGTGTTTACCACTTCTCTGAACATTTTTAAGGAGGGACAGCCTCATGGAGCTCCAACTTAAATTCTTACTATGTGCATAAAAGTCTGATTTCCTGTGAATCACTACATTTTACATTTCTTCTCATTTTAGCATTATCTCCTCACCCTCATAGCACTGTTTTTAATGTTTAATTATTTGAGGATCTTTGGTACATAGGTTCTAATTTTTTTAAGTTGGTACATTGCAATAACATTTTGCTATAAAACTTTTTTGTAGATGTCAGGGAAAGTAGGGGAAATAAGAATAAATCTACCAATTATAAAAATTACTTTGCTATTTAAGATAAAATTGAAGGTGTAATTTTAACATTAGCACTTTATGTACTTGATATTTCTCAACCTAAGATCAGCCAATGCAAATTCCTTACATATTTTTACCCTTGACCTAATGTAATTTTAGTTTTTTGTTTTCTAATCATCTGTTAAAATCAAAAAGGAAGTAATAGATCTAGTGGAAACATAGGCTCTGGTATGAGACAAATTGAACTCAAAATTTGATTCTCACATCATTATGTGTGCAAAGTTGGGAAAGATGTCATGTCTTCCAAGCCTCAGTTTCAATATCAGTAAATTAGGACAATAACGCCTAGTTTGCATTAATTTTGAGATTTATGTAATTATGGGAAACAATACTAAGCACTTTCTTTGCTCTCAATAAATACTTAAGAAATAAAATTTGATATGAGAATGGAATTTTTTCCATTCCCTAGCATATTGTATATTCTTTCTTTTGATACTTGGTAATTAGTCTCTTAAGAACCACATCATCTTTAATATAAAGGGATACATCATTATTTCACCCAGGCTATTTTTTTCTATCATGTTAATATTATCCATACTTTAAGTTTCCCTAACTCACTCTTCCTTTTCAGTTATATCTCAGGGTGTGTGTGTGTGTGTGTGTGTGTGTGTGTGCATGCGCGCACATGCAGCATGCATGCACACAAAAATAAAATAAAACATCTGGATAAAACGCATAGCCAATAAAAAGTCATTTTCTCTGGGAAATAGTGCAGCTAGGGGAAGAGATGAAGTTATTGTAACTATATGTAGTTCTTACAGTATATATTTTTATAATATGACATTAATGCTTAATAGTATGTCATACTTTTATGCTACTTTTTTACTTTTAAGCTATGAGCAAATGCTGGCTTTGTTTGCCTTTAACTCTTTGGTTTTGAAAATGTTGAGTTTAACAATACAAACTACCTTTAAATTCATGCAGTGATCATCTTTGCTTTCCCTATAGCCTTTGCATCATCTACCAATTTTTAAATCAGAAGACAAAATCGTGTTACTTTATTCTATTGTGCCTCTTGATGTCCCAGTTGAAACACTCATTTTAAACTTCTCACCAGGAAGACTTACTTTAAAAAAAAAACCCATACAATACTCTGTAGTGGATACTGAAGTTTATCATAGTAATAACAAGTATCCTACAGCAATAATTTCCTTTATTTAGATTGCATGTGGTCCTAAACAAAGAATTGATTCTACACAAGCCTAGTTATAGTTCCTATGGGTCCAGAGAAGCATTGTAAAGTAGCTACTATAGTGTAAAAAAAAAAGATTTCATATGCAGTATGTGTCTCATAAGATATTGCAGTTTTGTAATCTCCAAGGAGCCTTTAAAAAATAGATTTTCTTTATGGCAGGCTTACTATGCAATTCTTTTTTGATTAGAGTTTCCATTTTTTCCCCCAAATCTTTCAAAGGCAGCAACACCTGAGTTCACAAAAAAATGTCATGGTTATTATTCATTATGTAATTTTTATAGACAATAAGCTTTTTATTCTCACATTATGACTCAATGATAGATGTTCAAAGTGAGACTGCTATGTAGCCCATATGCAGTGTTTTATTTCATGCCAGATGTACTAAATATTAGAATTTATGATAATTTCTGAACTAGAAGAAAAAGTGCCAGAACCATTAGCCCCCACTCCAGCATTCTTTCCATCCTGTCGAGACTGCAGTTAAGCCCTAGGTCTAATGAAGTAATATTTGAGCAGTATGGACCTCCTGGATTCTGCATGAGCTTCTGCTGATAGGTGTCATAATCCTTTTTAAATATTTTTAAATATCAAGGTATATTGATAGAAAGTAAAATATACATTAACCATTAATTTTGTTAGAATTTTTAAAATTAGAGAGTATACAGAAAAATTCAAAACAACCTTTGCACACAAGTGAAAAAACTGCACGTAATGCAGATTAACATGTCTGTCTTCATAGGAGAAGAAATAGCCACAAATTGCCAAAACTACCTTAGATGAATATCATGTAATGGGTTACATATTTGATATTGAGCAATTCAGGTTTTTTAAATTGTGTTGATTCACCGATTCTTCTATTACATGTTATTTCTTATTGAAATATAATTAATATACTTATCTCAGGTGTACAACATAACTATTTAACACTTCTATACAGTGTTCACCATGGTAAATATAGCCATCTGTCACCAATGTCATTACAAGCTTATTGACTATATTAGCTATGCTCTACCTTTCGTCTCTGTGACTTATTTTATACCTAGAAGTCAGTACTTCTTAAATTCACTTACCTATTTCCCCTCTTCCCCCAGTCACTTCTCCTCTGGCAATACCAGTTTATTTTTGATATTCCAGAGTCTGGTTTTTTGTCTGTTTCCTTGTTTATTTGTTTTATTTTTTAGATTCCACATACGACTGAAACCATATGATATTTTTTCCTTCTCTGTCTGACTTATTTCACTTAGCATGATACTGTCTAGGTCCATCCATGTTGTTGCTAATGGCAAGATCTCATTCTATTTTATTGCTGGGTAATAACAGAACCGTAATGAGATATACCTTTATATCTGTCACAATGGCCAAACTCAAAAAGATAAGAAATAACAAGTGTTGGTGAGGATGTAGAGAAAAGGAATGAAAATTAGTACAGCTACTGTATGAAAATAGTGTGGAGGTTCCTCAAACAATTAAAATTACAAGTACCATTTGATCCAGTAATTCCACTACTGTGTATTTATTCAAAGGAAAAAGAATTCAAAAAGATGTACATATCCCTATGTTTAATGCAGCATTACTTAAATAAAGATATGGAGGTAATCCCATTGTTAATTGGTAAATAAATGGATAAAGAATATGTACTGTACACACACACACACACATACACACACACGATGTAATGATATACCTGATTCTTAACTGACATGTTAAGGTCTTTAACATCTATAATTACTCATTTACTTTACTTCCCATGCTCTTTCTTGTCTTAATTCCATAATTCTCCTTTATTTCTACACTTCTGAGCACCTAATAGTGCCATATTCCGGTTAATGCTCTATTCCATCTCTGGAATAATCGTGACAACCCAGAGATTTCTGATGATGCTGAAAATAATTCATCTCTGTGATAAATATGTAATCCAATTAGAAACAAGAAAGTAAGTCCAAAGGGGAAAGATGTGAATGTTAGAGCAAAATTTATTTTTCTGATTCTAAGACTCTCTAGTTTGTTTGGCTGGGAAAAAAGATTCTAGAGACAATACAATAAATAAAATATCCAATTGGTTACATAAATGGCCCCATCACTTAATTTGATTTTTATTTTGCTTTCAAGCATTAAATCAAGTAATGAAATCAAACTTGAATGCAAGTTTAAGCTGATGCACTAATGCTGTATATTCCTTACAATAATCATCATTATGTATCTTTACTATGGATGTAAAATTAGATGATCTCTTCTCTAGCTTAATGGGAATATTTAGTATATAGTTTACGAGTAGTAAATTCGCATGGAAAAAGTCTACTTGGTAAAACTTAGCAGCTTCCCAAAGTGGTACTTTTAATGGTACCAACTCATCTCAGAAAAAAAAAAGTTGATTGGTCTGTAACTGTAATTTTCCCAACAAAATTAACTGGTGTAGCCACTTAAATTTCTGGAGATTTTTGCTTTTTGAAGGTAAAATATTCTCTCAGCTGCCAAAGTTCAGCTTTATGCCAAGACAGAAAAGTGCTAAATTAAATGCCATTCTCATTTTAAACAGTTGAGAAGAAAAGCCAGCTCTTACTGAATAAATTAAACAAAAGACTTTGACATCAGAGGATCACTGAGGAAAATGCCCAAACAAAAGCATGTGCAATGTTATTCAGTAAATCCGTGAAAAGCCCTGACCAAAGACAAAAACATATTGTAGAATTTTAATATACTGTGGGATTTTTTCAATTTACATAAAATGGATTAAAAAGGGTTGGAAGTGTAGTTTTTATTCAATAGCTTATCTACAAAAGCAGCCAACAGAAGACTTAAACATCTTTGTAAAACTTACCTTTCCACAAACCTTCATGATTGTACAGATCCAGGCTACTTAAGGAGATTGTAGTTCACAGAAGCCCTGGATTTGGCTTGACTCTGCAGAACAGAGGAGATGCTGTCCTAGGACCGCTGGTCATCAGACAGTCCTGCCCTCAGGCATAACCAGGTGTCCATGGCAATGCAATTAGCACGGTGTCCTTTGAGATCAAGAAATGAAGAAGCAGGCTATGTTGCTTCAACAGTTTTTGCGCTATACAGTCTCTCTCTCTCTCTCTGTCATCTCCTATCTGAGAATCAATGTGTAGAACTAAATTAGGCAATAGATAGCCTCAAATGTACAATTATCCTGGAATCATTAATCAGTCTTGACACGAGCCTTAACCTTGCACCGAGTGGTAGTGAATTTCAGACCCAAATAATGGGATTTGAGGGAAATGGATGAAGAGACATGCTATCATCTATTCCCTGAATTCTCAAAAAAAAGTAAAGTTCTATTATAAATAAAATCATCAAGTAGTAATTTATTTTGTTTCAGGGGGAGTATAATAATTATCCATCATAAAAGTTTTTCATCTCTTAAATCATTTGCAGATCACCTTTTTCCTCATTCTAGAGCATGGTCTATAAATTTTTTTAATGGTACTTGGAGACAGCACTGAATAGCAGAACTTTCAGTGAAATGCAGAACAAGAAGTCTAGATACTTGTCATGGCTCTGATACTCACAAGTGCTATCACCTTTCACAAGGCACTTAATGCTTTTTGGTCTCTGTTTTCTCATTTGAAAGAGAAGCAGGTCAAACCAGATAGTTTCTATCAGTTTTCCCACTTCTACTTCCAAATCATCGTGATTTTTAAGATTATGTTATCTCTGATATAGGGGGATAGCATTTGTCTGTCATTTACCTATTGTCTCTCAGCTCCAAACCCACCACTTGAAACCCTTGCTCTATGATGTTCAGGGATAGGGCTCTGCAGGACCCTTTTTTTCCCCACCTGGTTTTCTGTTGCATTGTCTTAAGAGGAGGAACTGGAGGAAGACCATGAGGCTGAAAGAAGGATATTGGACTTGCTTTCTTCTGTTTGTTTTTTGTTCATCAGCGAGGTCTAGCAATTGTACTTTGCCTTACCATTGATTCCAATTTCCAACCCCTTTTGAAACTTCTCCTTCTCTTTCAGCCTTCTATGTTTAGCCATGTGTTTTCCATGTATTGAATTCCTCACTGTACTTTCCAATGTTCTGTCTGGACCTAGACTGGTACTTAGAACATGGTACCATGGATAGAGACATAGGTATCAAGAGGACAGGGGCCATGTCTATCTTTATTGCACTCTGTTCTGCATTCATGGTCTGAAACATAGTAAGCTCTCAATACATTCTGAGTAAAGATAGACTTTTATTTTTTTTTACTTTATTTTTAATTTTTTTAGAATATAATACTATTTTTTAACATATGCAATTATTTTCCATCATTTACAATACAGTAGTTACAATGACACTCCAAATGGATAAGCAAAGTAAAAAATTAGAACCCCAACTTCTGTTTCATGTAATTAGACTCATACAGAAATAAGAAGGTTAAGTAACAACTAGTTAATCACCTAATTTCACGGCTATCTGAAGTGGCAATCATTATATAGCAGCTTATCTATGATACATTCAAGATAAATGATACAATTTATTACTTGCCCATAAGCTAAAACACAGCCTGCTTAATACCTTTCCTTAAATTCCACCTCTCTACTACAATATACTTGAGGTCCATGCAAAAAAGTAGCTACCTTTTATATATGAAATGGATGATTAAGTCTTTGGTGTTATAAAAGCAACTTCATTTAAAAGATAGACTTTTAAAGACAGTGACCTTGATTCAAATCCTAGCCTTACCAGTTAAAAGTTCTGTCATCCAGGGAAAATTATATAACATTTTTGACTCTCAATTTCATATTCTAAAGAAGGAAAAACTAGAAATTGTGTTCGGTAATTCCTGGTTATTTCAAAAACTGGCTTAAAGTATTGGGTTTTTCTTGCACACCTTAGTATCCCCAACATCCAGCTCATGGTTGATATTCAGTAAATTTGTGCTGAATGAAAGAGTGACATTTGTATGTAATCTTAAAAAGTTACAATGAGCCAGAATGTGGGAGATACTTTTAAAATTTTGTCTATATCATCTTACTATTTTTTTTAACAGTCAGTATTTTCCAAAGAATAAAAGGTATGTTGGTTAGGACCATATTTTCCCCAGCTCTGTGTTCTTCATGCATAGCATTGCACCTGGGTGCATTAATGTTTGTGAACTGTTGAATGAAGACTATTGCTAATAGTGCTCAACCACAGTAAGTGCCACATCTTGATCCTGGCTGCAATCATCTCCTTTTTTATTACTCTAGCTGCTCTGTGTATGACATGGCAAACTTGTATATAGGAGATTAGCTTACAGTGTTCAAAACCAATTTCCACAAATTACTAGCTGTTAACCACTCTGTTCCACAGCTTTTCTCTTATATGAAAGGGACTATTACCATTTCCAATCTCCTAGAGCTGTTTTGAGGATTAAATAAATTACTACATCAAAAGCTTTTAGAGTGTTGCCTAATATATAGTAATCACTCAATAAATCAGCTATTGTTCTAGAGCTGAGTCAGAGCTGCTAAAGTCTGACACGTGAAATTGGTAAAGTATAGATTATAAATAAGCCAATAACTAAGTATATTCTAAAACAATAGTTGTTGAAAGCATTCTTTAGATCTTAATAAGATTGACATTCAGTTTTTATGAGTAAAAACTCATTTAGCATACGATGGTAAAAGGATAAAACATAACCTTAGCAATATCAGGTTTGAATGAAACCCTGGAGAATAGGACATAGTATGCAAATCCAAGAAGAAATAGGAAATTGAAATTCTTTTTCTCAATTTTAGATAATTAAATCATTCTTGGAGACTACTATCAGTGCTGTCCCTCAACTCTGTTAATTATTTCATGGATATATACTCATAATTTTTTAGCACTCACTAGTGCCATTAATTTTGCAAGTGCAAACCCAAAATTACATCATAATCCAACAGAAATCCGCACCAGAAACCTGGCAGCCTTTTCCCCCTCTCACCTTGTATAGCTATCTGGTCCCTAAGGGTTAAACAACTGAACCAAAGATGCTGTCTGTACACTGGCCCCTAAATTCTTTATTTCTTTATTGCAAGCTGAAACCCCTTAGTTCAAAAGCCTGCTAGCACCAAACTCAAATTTTCACACATCTGATTATTTTTAAAATAGCCTGACCAAGCAGTTTTTAGCCATTTGGAGTCTACGTGCGCTACATATCCCACAAACCTCACCCTACATCTGCTGACCATTGATAGGATAGACATTTGTAGTTCAAAGATCCCAAACTGCTAAAGTCTTTCATAATTCTCTAAATCAGACTATACTACTGAGTTGGTGAGAGACCTCACTAAACATATAAGCCCTCTATGGGGTTTCCATCTTACTTGAGAGGTTGCTTGCTCTCCTCACCTTCTAGATGGTGGCATCTGAGTATCAGTAGCATCTGGGTGGTCTTGTGCTGGGAGAAGCTTCCCCTCACATGCGACTCTGCCCACATGTCTTATTACATGTTACTGCATCTCACGATCCTATCTTTTTCCTTAGTCAGCCCCCAAGTCTCTGTCTGTCTGTCTGTCTGTCTCTCTCTCTCTAACATTTCTAGGATTTTCCCTTTAGTTTTTACCCTGACCACAAGTGGTGTTGTTTAAGACTCATCTTTAGCCTCAGTTTTTAAAACAGGCTTGGAACTCATTTCTCCACATCAGTTTCATTCTCCATATAATTGTCAGAATGACCTTCTCAAACATAAACCTCATCATATTATGTACTTCTTAAAGTCTCTCATTAGCTGACTATAATACTGTGGCTTTGTTGAATTGGGCACTGCAAATGTCTAATTCTAAACTTCTAAAGTAAATAACATCTGTGTATGAATACAACTAATAATAAAGTAGAAATTAAAATACAAAAATTATAAATGATGTGATAAAATACAGAATGACCATTTTAAAAGAGGCAAATTATTGTTAGTCTGTGATAAGTAAAAAAAAAAAAAACCTCCAAAGAAATCTTCAAAGATGATTCTAAAATAACCTATTAGATTTAAAATTATGTAAAGTATATTACAGTGATTTTTTCAAATAGGTGTCTGTAATTTCAGTGTTCATGAAGAGAATTGTCACTCATTTATAAAAGGGTTCAAAAGGCACAGGATTTAAAAAGGTAGTAGAAAAAATGGCAGTTTTTCTTCCAAATGTGCACATTTACATGCTCATTCTAGGAAAGTTATTTGAGCCAAGCTGGATTCATTTGTCAGGTTGGATTCATTTGTCATTTAAGAATTCATAAATTAATCATAAAAATCTAGAAAAATTATTTTATGAAATTTTAAATTCTATTTTACCAGATAATTTTCTAATATCTGGAATGTTACGTATGTTACAAAGATCAAATTCTAAAGCTCTCCTACAATATTCATCCATCTCTTTAACATCTAATTTCTGATTTTATATTCTAAACCTAGTGCTAACCTTGGTGTTAATCGAAAGACAAATAAAAAAAGATCCCTGATCTATAGCAGTTTATATTGTTTTATAGGAGAAAAAAATATCAACAAATAATACTGTGATAAAGTGAAAATGCCTATAGGGAGTTTTGTTTATACAAGATACATGTATGGTTTACAGGAGTCAACCCCTTTGGATAATTAACTCCCTTCTAGTGATGGAGAGAAAGGTTGTAAAGAAGAAATTTTTGGCCCAAACTTTACAAGAAAATTATTTAACGCAGCTTTATTGGGAAGCTGCTGTCAACTAGAAACTAGCCTGTCCCCGGACCTTAATTCTTAAATAACTTGACATATAGTGAAAAGTATTATCTCTAATAGATGCTTACATTTTATTCCTCCATAAAACAGTATGTAAAATTCTCACAATTTGCAACTTAAAGGAGAAAATTATGTGTGCTGTAGGAATTGAATGATAGAAATCACTTGTGCCTCCATTTACTCATGTGTCAAAGAGGAATGCAAAGCCATATACAACATAAGGTTATAGAAAGGATTATTTCCTATGCAAAGGGCTTAGAAGAGTACTTGCCACATAGTAAACTCGACTTAAAATTTTTTTTGTTATTATTATCAACATCCTTCTTATAGTTCCAGTGTTCTGAATGCTCAGACATATTTTGGAATGGCTCTTTAAAGGCGACAAAATAGACTGACAGTATTTTTTGTGTTATGTTACTTCTATTATATTTCTTGTTATCTTAATGTAGAAGTAATAGTAATTCACTATAGAATATACAATGAAATGATTTTATTTGTAGCACATTGCTTAAAGGTTAATTTAGGGTGGTCTGAGATGATTTGTATGCAACCTATAACATCCTAAATGAAGGGCCAAAGATGTCATCGGGACATAAATCACTTCTATGATTTCTAGCCATGGAAATATGTAGAGTCAGAAGGAAAACATTGTTTGAGAGATATTAAGCTAGGGTCACCTGACTGGGTCAGTTGGTAGAGCTTTTGGCTCTTGATCTTGGTTGAGGTCATGAGTTCCGGGCCCACATTGGGCATAGAGTTTACTTTTTAAAAAATGTAGTAAGACAGAAGCTTGTCAGTGAAAAGCCCTTCTAATCTTAGATCTCACACATGAGAGAAACCTGACAAATGTTTTCCCAAGTTAGGTGAGGATTCTAAAGATCTATGTAATATATACAACAATGGGTTGTAAATCTAAAACACTCATTTCTAAACTATGAATAAAAATACTCAATCTACTCTGGTAGAAGTAAACTATTTTTTAGTTTTCTTTTAATCTCTCTATAGAAAACGATTTACAGAGTTGCTATCATAAGAAGATGCAATCAAGAATTTTCCAGTGCAAATTTGTAGAGAATAGTATTATAAGGGTAGTGTTATTTAATGAATGTAAATATTGCTTTCTGTCCTCATTTTTCTGATTTTTGCAGTCCTAATAGGCTTTTTCAAGTTGTACTTTATTTCAATTTTTTTCTCTCTCTCAAATAACCATGTTGCACCAATTTTCCCTCACAATTTCATATTTTCTAAATATAAAAGTGTACTTCACACTGTCTTAATCCTGGGTCTCTCAACCTGAATGCCATTTTTACATCTGATTTCCAGAAGAGGAAACTGAGGCACAGAGTCAAGAACCACATGGTTAGTAAGTGACAAGGCAGAATTACTGCTAAATGTGACAAGAAACGTAAGAATAACAACTGTGAATAAGCACGCCAGGGAAAACAGATCCAATGGTCAATAATGGAAAAAACAAAGAACAAATAATTCAGTTATATGAACGTAAGGCCAGAGAGGCATGTCTTTGTGTCCTGAGTAGGTTGATGGAGGGAGCAGAGACCAGCAGAAGTCTGCAGACTGAGTGAGGAGGTGCAAGGTGCTCTGAGGACAATTTGGGAGGAAGTGAAGAAGAAAAGCCAGTAAAGGTAGGCAAAGAGAGGGAATAAGAGCAAGATGAGGATGAAAGGAAAACGTGAGAGAAAATAAAGCTTTTGATTCGACTGAACAATCTGCTAGGGTTCTGTCTCCAAAGAATAGACGCCTACTTGCAAGTTTGTTTTTGAGTAATATTGTGTGAGGAACATATGTGAAGCATCGAGTGAAAATTTAATACTTGGCTCTCTTAATGTTACTTCACAGTTAAAAATATATATAAAATAAACTTGAATCAAGAAAGATGAAATAAAAAGAGGAGTTGTCCCAGGTCTAAGTAAAAATCACATAAAATTATTCAAAATTTTGTAATATATTATAAAAGAAGATCATTATAGCCTAATGGGAGTTTTAAGTTAAAGCTTAGAACTTTTGAGTGAACTTGACATTAAGATATTAAGAAATAGATTTAAATAATGAAAGGTCCCCTAATCACATCATTAAATGGCCACAGGACACCACCAAGACAAAGATAATCTGATGACATGAAATCTTTTATCTAGATTGTTTAAATATGTGTTCAACTATTTTCATTTTCTTCCATCCTAAATCAGTTGATAAAGGATATCTTAAAAGCTGAGCCATGAACCAGAAAACTGTTTGTAATATTGGAGAGTATTTATTTATTCACTCATTAATTCAAAAAGCATTCAATACCACTTGTGCTACACAAACAATGGATAGCAAAACCAGGCACAGTTGTTTCCCTGAGGGAATTTACATAGACATTAATCAAAGAATTACATAAATGAATGTATGACTGCAGTGTGAGATCAATGTTCTAAGGGAAAGTCACTGAATGAGTAAGATGTGTCTGTCTAAAGCAGAAATGATAGACAATTTCTAGTAGAGTGAGCCAGTCAGTATAAGGTCATTACGCCTTGGCATTATAATAAAGAAAGTAATTTTAAAGGTGAAGAATGGATTGAAAAGGAAAAAAAATATGTTGAAGAAAAAGTAGCTGCAGGTGGTAAGTGAGGTAGGACACAGAAAGAGCGGCAGCTTGGGTTAGGTAGTAATGTTGGAGATCGTGAGAAATGGAAATATTCAAGAAATATTTGAGATAAAATATAAAAGATTTACTAATAAATTGGAGATGATAGGAATGTTGAAAGGAAGAGCAGTGTCAGGAATGACTTTCAAATTTTCAGTTTATACTTCTGGCTAGATGTTTAGATATTTCACATACTAAGATGGAAAACACCAAAAAGGTAGGGTGAAAGGATGATGGAGATAAGGAAAGATCATTTTATTGGATTACACTGGACTATGCCAAAGATCTACTGCTAATACAACATTACTCTAGGACTCAAGACTACACTAAGCCACTATTTCCTCTAATGATAAATGACCATATAGGCATAAATCACTTAGTAGTGAGGAGTATTTCATCATCTTCACAGATAATTCTGTAATAGGACCAACGGAGGTGTAAAAGCACAGATTACATTCTGTTCTTTAATTAGATAGTTTCTTCTGGCTCATATACTTGTTAATTTGGTAGTAGAATGGAAACAGAATCTGGAAACATATATGCAAGAACAAAGTTAGCCTTTTAAAAATCTATGCTAATTGTGTTTTTCTTTACATTCTTCCTAGGTAGACTTCCTGGAAGATGTAGTCAATTTACTATAATCAGTTTAATGATCTCCTTTCCCAACATAATTGAAATAGAGTAAGATGTTTCCACTTAACAATAAAACAAAAATCTAGTTATTCTTTATATTTGGTCACAAAGTTGTTTATTTGTAAAGAAAACCATGAAAAGAAAAATATCCTTACATATTGCAAAACTACATTCTTACATGTCTCATTTTTTTGATGATTAATGACCTATAAAACAGATCATTAATTTCTGTTTAATATTCAATAGAATTCAGCTTCTATCAGAAGACAATGTATTTGTTAACATGTTCTGATATAATTCTAGCTATTATAGCCCCATGACTTTCCAAATTTATTTTAGTTCTTTGTGTGGATTCTAAGAACAGATTCTGAATATACCTCAGATTCTGATTGAATCACTTAATTCCCTGCAGTGTTAAAAGCTCAACGACTCATGGAGTTTTAAAAATGAGAGCTAATTTCAGATGAGATCAAGGCTCAGAAATGAAGCGAGCCTTGTACAGCCAGATAGGAAGTCCCTGACCAGATCAGGCCAGTGTTTGTCCTATGTACTAAAACACTGTTTCTCTACTAACATTGGCTCCTGAGTCATTTTATTTAACACTCACTAAATGCTACATAAATTCCTTGATAGAATCTCCAATGTTCAATCACCTCTAATCATCTCATTTTTATAAAGGATGGGGCTAAACCATAAAGAGATTAATATTTACCCCAGTAAATTGTATTCCAACTTAGGGGGCCTGACATTGACATCAGGATAGTTGACCAATAGACTCAGCTGCCTTTTTAGAAATGCTCCCCAAAGAACTGAACCAGAAAATGCTGCTTTTCTAATAATTTATTTTATATAGATATAAATATTTAATTCTATTAATGTGAATAATTGAAACATGTTTGAGGATATTTTTCATATTAAAATATCAGACTCTCATGAAACCTCAGTCAATAATCTTCTAAACTTAAACATACTTATCTCTTCATATGTTAACATTCTTGATATTCGTCAGAGGAATTCTTACTACTATGACTATTGAGCCAAGTGTAAAGACTCATCAAACTCCCTAATAGCATTTAGAGCAGAAGAATTTAATTCAACAAAGTTCCAGTCTGGTTAGTTTCCTTCTTTTCCATTGTAAGGAAGTGGTAAAGTAGCAAAGAAAGTCCAAAATGGCTTACAAGCTTATCATAATGTACTTATTTGACTCACATTCTACTTTCCTTTTTTCTTTTTTCTTTTAAAGACTTTGGCTTAGGCATCATTTTTATTGCTATGAAAATTTATAGAATAAAACATTTTAATGAACCAAATTTACATTTTTGTTTTATGAGATTTTCCACCACAATATTCTCTACAGACCTGGAACCTCTGTTAGAACTGTAGAAGGGATGTGGTAAAGGAGAAAAATCCTGTTGAACTAGGTTCTAGGTATTCACATAAATTATCTAATTTTTTTTTATAGCTTTAAGACATGCATATGTTTCTTCATTTTACCAACAAGGAAACTAAGGTACAAAGAGGGAGAATATTGTTTATACCACGCAGCCAATTATAAGCAAATTGAGAATCCAGATTCTGGAATATGTGTATAACTGAAGCTTGCCCTACCACCTTGAGCCACATAGTGTGCAGATGTATAGATAGCTTCTAAAATTTTCGATGAAAAGAGGAGTGAGGAAATTTTAGGTTAAGTGATCAGGAGCATTTTGTGAGAAGTGTGGAAGGGAGAGATGTGGAGGACATCACGGGGATAAGAACATATGGAGAGAGAGACAGACACATCACATGGTGGGGCAATGAGGAGTGTGGAAAGAATAGCTGAAGTACCAAAAGGAGAGGGAAGACAAAAACATTTTCTAGGAGTTACTCTGCAGCATAGGTGAGAGATGGGAATATCTAATGATAAGATGTTAAAAATTGCCTTCACAATTTATTGAGTATATTTAAAGCCTGAGCAAAGATTAAAATTTTGGAGGGGGTAGGATGTTGTTCCTAATTTTAATGTAATTTTGTGGACCATGTGGGCCATCAATTTTATTATGTTACATATTAATGATCTATACTGATAACAAGCTTATTCATAGGCATTCCCCATTTCCCTCCTGTCTTTTCTTTCCCATTTCTGTGTCCCATAAGGGAAAGACAGAGACGATAAAGGCTACCCTGGACTTAGAAACATGTGTAGTACTTTCTTACACTGTAGGAATTGGTAGAAATGAAACAAATGAGCGTTTTGGCTAAGCTAAAGAAAGTTGACTTTTAAGATATGTGAATTAAGTATTACTAAGAGTAAGGTGATTAGCTACTAGTACCTGAATGGATATGGAAAGTATGCTTCTCTCCTTCCCCAACATTCTTTTTAGACATTCATCCCTCTACTACTATTTCCTTTTCCTCCACTTTCCATGCTCATTATCTATTCATCTGTGTATCTTTTGTTGGTCAATTTCTAGATGTTATTCATCTATCCACTTAACAAAAAGGAAGAAGTACCTACTATGTGCCAATTCCACATGAAGAATTCCCTCTTACTCCTAGGTCATTTCTACGTTGCTTTATGAACTGGCTATTCTGTATTTACCAACAGAGTAAATATAATCAGTGGATTTTAGAGTTCCTTCCCTCCCCTAATGCCAGACTACCTACTATCTCATCATAGAGAGATGGTTAAACAGTTTTGGCCCAGGAAGATATGTTCTACTTTTAAGTAGAAAATATAAAGTAGCTTTTAGGAAGTTACTCCTTTTCAAATCAAACAGCGTTGCTAGACTAAGACTTAAAAGTGGTGTAGAAATTTGAAGAGAGCTTTACAGTTTAAAAGAAAAATGTAGAAGGTTGAGAAACCTTTCTCAAATTGTGTATTACATGGGGGAATAAAAATATTTGCATTAATTTCTTTCATAAGTTTTCTATTGTTTTCATTGTACAGGTCTTTTACATCTTTGTTTAGGTTCATTGCTAGGTATTTTATGGTTTTTTGTGCAATTGTGAATGGGATGTTTTTTTATTTCTCTTTCTGTTGCTTCATTATTGGTGTATAAAAACGCAACGGATTTCTGTATATTGATTTTTGTGCCCTGCGACTTTGCTGAATTCATGGATCAGTTCTAGTAGGCTTCTGATGGAGTCAGTTGGGTTTTCAATGTAGAGTATCATGTCATCTTCAAAAAGTGGAAGTTTGACCTCATGTTTGCCAATTCTAATGCCTTTTATTTCCTTTTGTTGTCTGATTGCTGATGTTAGGACTTCCAGCACTATGTTAAACAACAGTGGTGAGAGTGGACACCCCTGTTGTTCTTGATCTCAGGGGGAAAGCTCTCAGTTTATCCCCATTGAGGATGATATTAGCTGTGGGCTTTTCATAAATGGTTTTTATGACGTTTAAGTACCTTCTATCCTGACTTTCTCTAGGATTTTTATTAAGAAAGGATGCTGTATTTTGTCAAATGCTATTCTGCATCTATCAACAGGATCATATGGTATTATCTTTTCTTTTGTTCTTATCTTATCTTATCTTATCACATTGACGGATTTGCGAATATTGAACCAGCCCTGTAACACAGGAATGAATCCCACTTGATCGTGGTGGATAATTCTTTTTATATGCTGTTGAATTTGAATTGCTAGTATCTTGTTGAGTATTTCTGTATCTGTATTCATTAAGGATATTGGCCTGTAGTTCTCTTTTTTTGTTGGGTATCTATCTGGTTTGGGAATCAAAGTGATGCTGGCTTCCTAGAACGAGTTTGGAAGTTTTCCTTCTATTTCTATTTTTTTGGAATAGCTTGAGAAGAATGGGTATTAACTCTGCTTTAAATGGTAGAATTTCTCTGGGAAGCCATCTGGCCCTGGGCTCTTACTCTTTGGGAGATTTTTGATAATGGCTTTGATTTCTTTCCTGGTTATGGGTCTGTTCAGATTTTCTATCTCTTCCCATTTGAATTTTGGTAGTGTGTGTGTGTTTAGGAATTTGTCTATTTCTTCTAGATTGTCCAGTTTGTTGGCATATAAATTTTTATAGTAATCTCTGATGATTGCTTGTATTTCTGAGGGATTCGTTGTAATAGATCCATTTTCATTCATAATTCTATTTGTTTTCTCTTTTTTGAGGAGCCTGGCTACAGGTTTATCAATTTTTTTTTTTTTTTCAAAAAACCAACTCTTGGTTTCATTGATCTGTTCAACTGTTTTTGTTTTGTTTTGTTTTTGGACTCTATGTTGTTTATTTCTGCCCTGATCTTTATTATTTTTCTTCTGCTTCTGGGTTTGGGGTTTTCTTGCTGCTCCTCTTCTAGTTCCATTAGGTGCTCTGTTAGATTTTGAATTTGTGCTTTTTCTGGTTTGTTGAAATAGGCCTGAATTGCAGTATACTTTCCTCTTAGGACTGCCTTTGCTGCATCCCAGAGTTTGGATTGTTGTATTTTCATTTTAGTTTGTTTCCATATATTTTTTAATTCCTTCTCTAATTGCCTGATTGGCCCAATTATTTTTTAATATGGTGGTTTTTAACCTCCATGTTTTTGAAGGTTTCTTTCAGACTTTTTCCTGGGATTGATTTCAAGTTTCATAGCATTGTGATCTGAAAGTGTGCATGCCATAATCTCAATTTGTTTATATTTTATGGAGGGCTGCTTTATGTCCCAGTATGTGATCTATCTTGGACACTGTGCCATGTGCACTCGAGAAGGTGAGTTTCCTGGCTTCAGGATGCAGAGTTCTAAATATATCTCAATTCCATCTGCTCCAGTGTGTCGTTCAGGTCCATTGTTTCTTTAGTGATTTTCTGTCTGGTTGATCTATCTATTGCTGTAAGTGGAGTATTAAAGTCCCCTGTAATCAACACATCCTTATCCATAAGATTGTTTCTATTTGTGATTAATTGTTTCATGTATGTGGGTGCTTCTGAATTCGGTGCATAGATATTTACAATCATTAGCTCTTCCTAGTGGATAGACCCTGTAATTATTATATAATGTCTTTCTTCATCTTTTGTTACTGCCTTCACTTTACAGTTCAGTTTTTCTGATATAAGTATGGATACTCCAACTTTCTTTTGACTACCAGTCGCATGATAGATATTTCTCCATCTCCTTACTTTCAATCTGAAGGTGTCTTCATGTCTAAAATGAGTCTCTTGTAGACAGCAAATAGATGGATTTTGTTTTTTAATCCATTCTGCTACCCTGTGTCGTTTGATTGGCGCATTCAGTCCATTTACATTCAGTGTTATTGAAAAATGTCGATTTGGATTCATTGTGTTCTCTGTGGAGCTCATGTTTGTAGTGGTGTTTCTGCAACATTTTCCTTATAGAGTCGTTTTAGGATTTCTTGTAGGGCTGGTTAGGTGGTGATGAATTCTCACAATTTTTGTTTGGGAACACCTTTATCTCTTCTTCTATTTTGAATGACAGGCTCACCAGATAAAGGATTCTTGGCTGCATATTTTTTCTGTTCATCATATTGAAGATTTCCTGCCTTTCCTTTCTGGCCTGTCAAGTTTCATTAGATAGGTCTGTAACCATTCTGATAGGTTTCCCTTTGTATGTTAGGGGGCCCTTTTATCCCTAGCTGCCTTCAGAATTCTCTATCCTTATATTTTGCCAGTTTCACTATGATATGTCATGCCAAAGGTTGATTTAAAATGAGTTCTCCAAATGCCCTTAGTTTACTCTCAGCCACTTCTCATTTAGTGTGCCAGAGATCAGAATACACAGCTCGCCCCACCATCCTTGAAAGATACCTCAGGGTACTAACAACAATCCACTCTTAAAGAGAAAGTGTGTTTGCTTACTTATAGCTTCAGATGATTGTAGATACCTTAGGAAAAAAAAATTTTAAAGAAAAATAGAGCCTTTAAATGAGATCATCAGGACTTTTGATCTACTACTACAATTTGGAAAACATATCTGCAAATATTGAACATTGTACCTTATAGAGACTTTATGTAATCTTTTCAAATGTTCATGGGACATTTTAAAAAAATATTTCAATAGTTACAAAACAAGAGCTTATACTAAATTAGAGAAAATAGTTTAGAAAATTTCCCAAAGGAGAAATTTTACTAGTTGCATTTTCTGACCATAATAACATAACACTATAGTACAATTTCTAAATTTAACTAGCAAGTAAATAGTTACAGAAACTTTATAAAAATAATCTTAATTCTTAGTGGCAGAAAAAGAAATTCTAATACCAACACATTATTCATGATTTAGATTTAGAACATTGGATATGAACATTTGGACAGTAGTGGATATCAAGTTTAATAGAAATTTGTTAGAACTGCTTTTCAGTTGAATTCTCTGCAATCGTGAAATGTTTTCTTTTCTGTGTGGTAGCTACTGACCAGATGTTGCTATTGATCACTTGAACTATGATGTATCTGGGGAACTTAATTTTATGCAGAAATTTTATAATAAAAAATTCCTATGCTATTAAACATGAATAGAAACAAGCTAAGCACTCAGATCCAAAAGTTAAAAAAACAAACATTAAAGTTAAGTTGATGACTTGAATTAGACATGCACAGAATTTATGAGCAAATTCCAATTCAGGTGGGATATTTAAAACAAAGGACGCCACTAGTGTCACACATGAGGAAAGCAAAAGACATTGTAACCAAAATGCAAAAAAAAAAAAAAATTTAAAGGAAACGAAAAGGAGAATCTCTTCTAATATAGTGAGGAAAATGTCAATAAATGTGGCAATTGCCTCAAAGTATAGATTATAAGAATTGATTTGAAAATGTGTTTATATCAATTAACATTAAAAAGTTCCTAAAATATATACCAGACCAAAGTTTTTAAATAGGTAGTAATTTGATATGTTCCAGAGAATTGACAAAGATTAACACCTACCAGGATTATTTTTGAAAGCTAACAATGTTTTGATATATATAATACACACACACACACACACACATATACACACACACACATATAAACAAAATGTTACTCAAGGAGAAACTATATTTTGATATGACAGAAAAAAATTCCTTTAAAGAAACTTTAGAGAATTTCAAGACAGCAGAAAGAAATTTCACAAACAAGTTATTTGTCCAGGAAAGCAAGAATGACAAGGCTTAGAAAACATCATTGTTAAATCCATTATACAAAGCAGTTTAAGATACTTTTTTTTAAAGTTATAATTATCTCAATTCATTTGATGAAATTTAACATCTATTTCCTATTCTCAAAAGCACTTAGAAGCTAGTGTTTCCTGAAACATATTTCTCAGAACATGAATGAAAATTATCCATTAGGACCAACAACAGACATCAGTTTTGACAATGGAATTCTATAGCAGGATTGTCCAGTACAACTAAGAGCAATGTTAGCAATGTGCTCTGTATTGTCCAATATTGTAGGCACTGGTCAAATCTAGCTATTGACCAACTGCAATATGACTATTGATATTACAGAGTTGTTTTTAATTTTATTTAACTTTAACCAATTTAAATATAACTTTAAAAAACACACATAGAAATAAATAAAACCATATGTTCATTCCAAAAATATTTAAAAAATAAAAACCACATGTTACTATATTAAAAAGTACAATCCCAGACACAAATCCCTTAAATTGTAATGTGTTTTTGGGGTGCCAACTAAGTACCAAAACTATGTTCATGTGATAGAAGAGTGATTGAATTGACCTCAGTCTTTCCATCATGACCATAACAATCAATTTACTTAATGTAAGCAACATTATCATTGAGTACTCCTAGATCTCATCTTGCTATATTGAAAAAAATATGCAAAATGTAACAAAAAATGTAATGGAAAATCACTTCTACTTTTATATAAATATATTTCCACTATAGTGAATTCTCCTTGAAGTCTGGAACATTCTTTTGTTCACTACTGTATCACCTTACTTAGAATGGACTATGAGCATAGTAAACATTCATTAAATCTTTGAGAAAAAGAGACAAAGAAGGAAAGAAAGAAAAAAGGATAGGGAGGAAGGACAAGTATATGCTTTTTCTGTCAAATCTTACAATGTTGGATTATGGCATTGATATTCAATCGTGATTATATTGATAACATAAAAAATGTAAGAACAGAGAAAAATGAATTTTCTTACCCTGAGCTATGTATAAGACTATATCAGTTAGATTCACACAAGATTGCTCTCAACATTTAATAAAGTGTGCTGGAGATGCTGAATAATCTTTCAACATTTTTATAAAGACAAATATATTTCAATATTTCCTATCACTGGGGCTCTTAGGTGTCTCAATTGTTTAAGCACTAGACTCTTGATTTCAGCTCAGGTCATTATCACAGAGTCCTAGGATCCAACCCCTGGTGGGCTCTGTGCTGACAGCGCAGAGCCTATTTGGGATTCTTTCTCTCCTTCTCTCTTACTGCCTCTGGCCTGTTCATGTTCTCTCTCTCAAAATAAACTTAAAAAAAGTTATATTGCTATTAATGACCAATTTTATGTTCTAGTCAAGTCATTTACAAATCAAAGACAATTATAATATATTAAATATTGTTGATAGAATTGGAAGAGTTTTATATCAACAAAGTTACTAAGTACTTAATTGGGGAAAAGAATGGAAGTCAAAATTATTATATCAGTAGAGGAGGTTGGTGATCCAGGTAGCTAAAATGGTGTGGATACCATGAAGATGAAAGTGAATGCAAATCCATGATCCTGAAGCTATAGTATAAGGAAAAAGGATGTACTTTAGAGTTAGATTGATTTGAATTCCAGTCCTTTCTGTGCCAAGTACTGACTTTATGACTTTTAGATTTACTAAGTATAAATTTTCATGATGATACTTCACTAGAACAGTATAGCCGTTAAAAAATAGATTAACATAAAGCAACAGCATTGTGTCTGATCTATAGTTAGCACTTAATAAATGAAAATTCCAACACGGTAACATCTTTCCATGCTTAGTATCTCCCTATTCTTTTTTTTTTTTTTTTTTTGTAAAATGACTTATATCCTATCGAAATGGCATTTTTGCATTACTGCACCAGCACAGTTTTTTCACACATTCCCTGAATTTTACAAATAGCATGCTGAAAACAACAGATTTTGTTAACTGTGTTTCCTGACAGAGTAGGCTTTTCAGTTCCCTAGAATCTCTGGTTGGTGAAAGTTTCTTTCTTGAAACTGTAGGCAATGAAAGTGGGAATCTTTCTTGCCCTTTAAAGACCAGTTGTGAATAAATTACAAATAAGATCCTATCTTGTTTGATAGAAATCTCAGCTAATTCAGAGGAAGTTTTTCCATGTAACCCCACCTCCTCTGACCTTCTGTGAAATGATTATATCAATTCTTATGTGATGTTTCTCAGCAAGTTTCTATCTGTACTGAATCCTTTTGAAGAATTTCCATTTTGACCTTGACTGACTCTAGCATTATTCCCACACAGTCCTTGATTGATCACAGGGAAAAAGTAGGTTGGGATGGAAAAATGAAAGATGAGGTAGGACTAAGAACATTTCGACCCAATTTTTAGTTGAACTCATGTTCCAAAAATGAAATGAAAAAAATGTAAAGTGCCAAAGATTCATTTTTAAAGTAGATTTTAATGGGATAAGAGGAATATTATTGTATGGTAACATCTCATTAAGATGTAAAGAAAGTAAACCTGGATATTAAAAGTAACACTGGGTAGTCCCGTATAAGCTCCTTTCTGAGGATGGCAGGAGGAAAAATAGTAGAATAGCTCCCATTTTCAATTTTGAGATGCTTTGTTTTATTTCACTCTAGACTCAGTTTTGTTTTAAGAATGACCACATGGCCACGGCTTCATAGTCCATTTCTTCCAAAAGCAGTGCACTGAAGCAACATTGCAGTATTGATTCATTCTACATGGTTGATAGTGTGATTGTATAATTAGAAGAACTGTGAAGAAAGCTTTCACACCTCTGCCCTGGTTGAAGAAATAAACAGCTCCATGGGATGAATCTTTAAAATATTAGAGAATTTAAAAAAATAAGTGTTGTATTGATGAATCATGCAGCCCATAATAATTTGGGTTACATTTGTCCTTTAGTTACACAGAATATTTGAGTGAACACTTTTTTAGAGAAAGGAAGGCATAGATATTTCTGAACTTACCATAGTTAATAGCAGAAGTTAGTAATGAATATTAAAAATAGTAGTTCTTGAGGTTCAGTGTATATATAAATCAACTGGAGTCTTAGAAAATTTATGTCACCAAGGTCCACACCCTAACGTTTGGTTTTAATAGGAAAGAAATAGGTTTAAGAATCTGCATTCTGAATAAACCCCCAAGTTGTGGTCTTAAGACCACATTTTGTAAAACATTGGAGTAGAACTCAGCCTTCCTATGAATCAATTCAAGAAAGGGGTATGCATCGTAATTCACCTATTATGGGCATAAATCTTTGTCTTTACATATTCAGAGACAACTTTTAAATCCCCCCAGACTTAAAGATACCTACAATGAGATATAGTAAACAACCCCCCAAATAATGGGGTTTTTGCTTGTTTGTTGTTTTAAGTACTGGGGAACAATCTGATTACACATAGGCCTTTGAGGACATAGAATTCTTCAATCAAAACAATCCTGAGAATTGAGTCCTTATTCAGAAATCCAGGAAACCTGAAATAAGGATCTAATAAGAGAAACTGTCAGCTTCTGCTTTGCCAGAATGGAACTCCTAGAAATATATATTTTTTAAAAATCAGAATATTGTAGTCTGGAGGGGATTGTTTCAGTTTCAGTTCCAACATGTAAAGAGCTTGGACATTCTCACTTTTGTATGCACAGCAAAAAAGCTGGACACACAGAAAATCAGGGACTTTCCTTGGATGCATTAGAGACAAAAGTTGCAGGGCAAACTAACACTCTCAAATCTTGGAAGAAAGAGGCATATTGTGAATCATCTTCTATACTTACTTGGAGCAGAAAAAAGGAATCTTAAACTGATATAACACTTACATTGTAATTTTGACAAATTTCTAGAGGCTGAGTGTAGACTAGCATATGAATAAGAAACTCCTAGTGCTGCAATTCCTAGGGGGATCTTCACTCTCTTGTGGGATTTACCTCCAGGAATCCCAGTAGGTCAGCATGTTGAAAATCTGGGGAAGATCCCTTCCTGGATCTGGCAGAGGAGGGGAAGAGTCATCATGATGAAATGTACTTAATATCTACTCCATAGCAAAGGTCTGCTCTCCAGGACACAATAATTTATAAACTTTGTCTCCTCTGGAGGAAGAGCAAATGGGAAGAGTACTCAACATTGCAAGAACAGATAGGTAGAATTTTCTTATTTACCTATCAAAACTACAGAAACATAAATGAAGGATACCCTTGATAGATCCAATGATATGATAGAATGGCCAAGAAGGGACATTTGGGTGGCTCAGTTGGTTAAATGTCCCACTTGAGCTCAGGTCATGATCTCCAGTTGCTGAGTTCAAGTCCCACATCAGGCTTTGTGTTAACGGCTCAGAACCTGGGCCTGCTTTAGATTCCGTTGTCTCCATCTCTCTCGGCCCCTCCCCTGCTCACACTCTGTCTCTCTCAAAATTAAACATTAAAAAAATGGCCAAGGAAATACTCAGTGAAGTTAGTAGAAACTTAACAAACTGATCTACAAAGACAAACCACGAAAGTATAGACCAAAACATTCAGAAACTATGGAACAACTCCAAAAAATCTAATATACATATTATTTGAATATAAGGAGAAGAAAGAGAAGGGTTACAAGAAATAGTTGACTCAGTATTGCCAAGAATTTTTCAAAATTAGTTAGCCATTCCAAGCCACAGATCCAGGAAGATCAGAGAAAAACAAATAGGACAAAAATAAAAACACAAAGATCTATCAATGCATGTAATTTTTTAAAAATTTTTTAAATGTTATTTATTTTTGATACAGAGAGAGACAGAACACGAGACAGGGAGGGGCAGAGAGAGAAGGAGACACAGAATCTGAAGCAGGCTCCAGGCTCTGAGCTAGCAGTCAGCACAGAGCCCAATGCGGGGCTCGAACCCATGAATGTGAGATCTGACCTAGGCCGAAGCTGGAGGCTTAATCGACTGAGCCACCCAGGCGCCCCTAATGCATATAATTTTTAAATTGCAGAAAACCAAAGAAAAAGTCTTCAATAAATTCACAGGAAAAAATACTTTATAGACAAAGATGAGAATCACAGTGAAAGTCTTGTCAAGCAAGAATAAAGTGAAATATGTAAATGAAAAAATAACCTATCAACCCAGAATCTTATACACTGCAAAATTATCCCTCAAAAGTGAAAGAGAAATACTTTGCTCATGCAAACTAAAAGAGGGAAATCATCACTAACAGAAACTGCCCTGTAAAGAATGTTTGAAATAGTTATTCAAGCAAAAGGAAAATGATATGAGTCAGAAATTAGATGCATATATAAAAAAATAAAGAGCACCAAAAAAGGAATAGCGTTAAAAAATATTTTTCTTATATAAAATAAAACACGTCAATTAAATTAACAAAAGTAACAATGTTTGGGGTGATCATAAAATATGAATAAGTAGCAATACTCCAAGGGATGGGAAGGAAGTATTGGAAATACATTATTCTAAGTTGCCTGCACTGTATGTGAAGAGTATAGAATTTTTTGAAAATAGATTATCTAAAATATATTTTCTAGGGAAGCCATTAAAAATTTTAAAGAAGTATGATATGCTAAGAGAGGAGATGAAATGGATTAAAAATATAAAATGCTAAATTAAAATCAGGAGGATAGATTTGACATAGACTGAAAAGGAGAACATAATCTAACCACAAATGCAGAGACTGGAGTGGCTAAAAACTAAGAAGCCTCTAGGAACTAGAAAAGGCCAGGAACAGATTCTTCTCTAGACCATCTGGAGGGAGAGTTGCCCTAAGACCTTGGTTTCAGCAAGTGAAACTAATTTTGTACTTCTGACCTCCTAAACTGAGAGAATAAATTTCTGCTATGTTAAGCATTTGTGGTAATTTGTTATAGCAGCCACAGTAAAGTAATAAACACTGTTAAGAGAATGCAAAGATTTGTTAAGTGCATCTCCAGAATATATATAAAAATATTTAGCCATTCTAACTGGTGTGAGGTGATATCTCATTGTGGTTTTAGTTTGTATTTCCATGATGGTTATGATGTTGAACATCTTTTCATATGTCTGTTGGTTATCTATATCTTCTTTGGCAAAATGTCTATTTATGTCTTCTGCCCATTTTTTAACTGGATTATTTGCTCTTTGGTTGTTGAGTTTTATAAGTTCTCCATATATTTTTGTGTACTAAACTCTTTATCAGATATATCATTTGAAAAAAAAACAAAAAAACCCCCAAAACTTATAAGTGAACAGGAGGAAAACAAACCACCTTATTCTCATTTTTGGTTTAAAAATAGGCAAAAAATTTGAACCAGATGCCTCACCAAAGACCTCATAAATGTGGGAAATAGGATATGAAAAGACGTTCGATGTAATACAATTCTGGTGAAATGCAAATTAAAATGATAAAATATTACATTAATATTTATTAGAATGGCTAAAATTCTATTTTAAGAAAGGATTCCAATTGCTGGTAAGGTTGTAAAGCAACAGTTCTCCATCATTACCAGTGGGAGACAAAATGGCACACCCACTTTGGAAGAGGGTTTGGTGGCTTCTTACAAAGCAGAACATAGTAGTGACATATGTTCCAGCATTGTACTTGTAGGTATTCACTTAACTTATTGGAAAACTTACATGTACACACACACCTCCATGAGAATGTCTCTGGTAGCTTTATTCATAATCACCCAAAATTGTTAACAACCAAGATGTCCTGAAACAGGTAATGAATAAGCAACCTGTGCTATATCCATGGAATGAAATATTATTCAGGAATAAAAAGGAATGGGATCTTAAGCATACAAGATATGGATGAATCTTAAATGGATATCACTAAGTGAAAGAAACCAGCCTAAAAATGAAACATATTTCATTATTGCATTCAAGTGAAATTCTGCAAAGTCAAAACTACAGAGTCAGTAAGCAGACCAAGTGGTTGTCAGAGACTTGAGGGGCAGAGGAAGTAAATAAGTAAAGCAGCACAGAGGATATTTTTAGGACAGTGAAATCATTATAAATGATACAGTAATAGTGAATGCAATACCTTGCATTTGTCAAAACCCACAGAATTTTATTGCAGTAAGGGTGAACTTTCATGTATGAAAGTTAAAAAAAAAGTAGGTCAAGGAATCTTAAGAAAGATGGTAAAATGTGACAAAAAGAACCAAACTGTATTAGAGAGATATGAAACAGCTTCACTGATTGGAGCAGGGAAATAAGGTATGACTTAAATAACAGCAAACAGCTTTTTGACTAAACATTCTACTCTGGTTGATAAAGTTGGCTCCCACGAGCAAATGGGTTAACAGTCTGAACCCAAGATATATTGGAATTGAACAATTAAGTACATGGAGGTGATGGGTGTCCGTTTTCTCATTATTGCAGTAGAGGTTACTTGGGAACCAGGAGAAAAGGTAGAATGACTCATGTGGTTATGAATTGAAGCAGAGACATCAGTATCAACTCCTATCATGCTTAAAGTCAATACAGATATTTGCATGTGGAGATACTTATAGATAGGTGACAACGCACAGAAGAGTACACACATTTTCTTGCTCTGTCAGCCAAAAGAGATTTTCTGCAAATAGTAAAAATTGTATATTAAGGTTTCTAAACTTTCAAAATTCAAGACATTATTCTCATCTTTACCTGGCCTTGATTATTTAGATGCCCACACTCAAGGAAAAAATCTTAGAGTGGAGTCCATTAATTGTTCATTTGTTCATCCAACAAATTTTTACTATGTGTCCAATGAGGAAAGAATATTCCACCTTGGGTATAAAATAATAATGTCATTGACATCATAGACTAATGAGGAAAAACTTCAATAAATATGTTTACTATACCACTTTGTCTTCAATATGATATATATATCAAAAATAAGTAGAAGAATTATCATATTACCCTGCAACAAAATTGCAGAGCAAAAAGATATGTAGTTCTGACTTGGTGTTTGACAACTGCCTATAGTAGGGAACATCTGTCTGATGATTGCAGTGATTCATTAATCCAATTATATACTCAATTCAACAAATACTTGTTGGCACCTATATACAGCCTGCCAAAGGTTAGAAATATCCACTCATTCCCTTATTCAACATTTATTGAGGGGCAACTAAGAGACTATCTTTAGAGATTTCCAAGATGAATTACACCTATTTCCTGTCTTTAAATAGGTCAGTATAATGGGAGAGAAGTACAATTAAACAACTTAAATACACTGTGGCAGAATGTGCACAAAGTGTCTTGGTGCTATAGGGCATATCGCTTAATTTAGCCTAAAGGCCAAGGGGGATTTTGGTTACATGCCTTTTCTGAGCTGCAAGACTAAAAGTTTGAGAAGGTAGTTAGGCTCTAGAAGCTGACAGTAAGAATATAAGAATATACTGCAGAGAAAGTATGAACAATGAGAAAATAAACCGAATATGCAGGGAGCTATAAGCATTTTAGTGTGGCCCTTACTTTAGGGGCAAGACAGGAATGGTAGGTGATAAGGCTGGAGAAAGAAGCAAGATCATGAAGATGCTTAAGTCATGTTGCAGATACTTTAATTTTATACTATGGGGATAGTACATGGGTTTTAAGCTGGAAATGATATGGTCCGATGTAGAAATAAATGATGCATTCCTCTCCTTGAAAATCTTACAGCCTCAGAAATCAGATTCCTCTTTATAGGATTGCCCTCAGTCCTCGAAGAAATCCAGAGTAGAGGGATAAAGAAACAAATTTTTGACATCATACCAATGCCAAGGAGATACGATGGTCTCAAGGAAGAAAAAAATACAGTGAGAGTTCCCTTGGTAATCTTTCTTTCTTTCTTCCTTTGGTGTTTTCTCTTTCTCTCTCTCTCAACAGGAAAGTTGGGACTGCAATTCTTTGAGTTCTGAGGTTGATCTTTAGAAATCTCTATTTTAAGGACTGAAACATTTAAAGAGCAGGACATCTCTCTAACAGGTTGGCATGTGTAGGAGTATATTTTGTATACTCTGAACAATTTGAGCAGGATCACTCAAGTGGTCATAAGTAAAGGATGATCATAACTGAAATTAACCTTTTGGTTTCTATTTGTTAAGGATGTGCCTTTTGGTTGGCATTATAAAATGCTTAATACATGAAAGCACCTTCTTTGGATGTTGCTACAGTGATTACAGGAAAATATAACTTTCCTCATGGTGAACTAAATGAAGCAAATTAAAGTGAGGACTACAAAGAAGAAAATTACATGTTGTCATCAATTGAGGCAATAGAGTAATAATTTTATTAAGAAATTTCCCTATTTGTCAGTCACTTTCCTTCAATGTTGGATGGATGACTAACCATCCCAATGGTCTAGATGGGCTCACATTAAAAGTTTGTTCTTAGGCAAAAGTTCGCTGAGAGCTATCATTGAATTTAACATTCCCACTCATTGCCAAAAAGTATAATAAAAGTGACACATAATAAACTAGAAGCTGTTGAGAAGATAATTTGGAAAAATCTGACGGTTCACTGGGTCTCAGATTTCATGTGCCACAGAATTAACTATGAAGATGATTTAACAAATGCTCCAATCTCCATCTCGGTCAGACTCAAGAAGGAAAGTACCATCTATGTTTTTAATGGTCTCCACAAAACTTTGTGCTACACCCCAAAGTTTGAGAATCAGAGTGAAAAAGAATTACCAGTATCACTCTGGAAAACTGATTTTAAAATGGCATAGTGAGAATAAGAAGTTTCTTTGGTGCATGCTTAAACATATACATTTCTAGCATGTTAAATTCTCTTTAAAGTATGTGTGTTTTCTAGAATTTACAGTGATGAACAAAGTAATGTGTTTAAACAATTCAATATAAGAAGAAAGAAGTTAATAAAAGTAAAAATTATTGTAGTCTCATCTGAGAATGCCAAATGCATATCAAGCAGGCTTATTGGGATGTAAAGGAGATTGTCGCTCTACAAATGCTTTGAAAATAAGTTTAAATGGGGGGGAAAGGAAGTATGTATATATCGAACTAATCTATTCCCCAAGTATGTAGAAAGAAAATGTGCAAAATATTATTTTTTAACATTTATTTACTTTTGAGAGACAAAGTGTGAATAGGGCAGGAGCAGAGAGAGAGGGAGACACAAAATCTGAAGCAGGCTCCAGGCTCTGCGCTGTCAGCGCAGAGCCTGATGCTAGTCTGAAACTCAGGAACCGCGATATCATGACCTGAGCTAAAGTTGGATGCTTAACCGACTGAGCCACCCAAGTGTCCTAAGAAAAGTATAAAAATTTATGTTCACTGGGAAAAAATTCAGAAGAGTAATTGCCTCTAAAACCAGATTTTGATTGTCTGGAACCATTGGTAGTCTTTTTATTTTTGTTTGGTTTTTTTAACCTATTTAACATGGGGGGGGAAAGCTATACTCCAAACGAAAAAGTGCTTCAAGTTTTTAGATGTTGGTTCAAAGAAAACTTAGTGTCTATGTGTAGTACAGACATTTACTGTTGATTATATATGTCATTCAGTGTTTTGGGAAACCGTTCTTTCCCAGTATTTAAACTTCTCTAAGTAACACTGAAATTTTCACCTGTCTCTTCAGAAATCATCCATAAAGTTAAATAACTCAAAGAATTTAAGGAAAGTATGCATTAACCTGTGACGTCTGGTTTGTTTAATGACCCCATAAATGCCATGAGCCTATCAACTTAAACTGATGAGGTTTACATAATCCTATATGACCTATCAGGGTATTGCAAACTAAAAGAGACAAGGGGGACTAGAAGGCACAGATTTCACAGTTAACTCCTGCTCAGCTCAAATAGTCAGTGTCCTGACAGATTTTTTTAGATATATGCTTCCCCAGGGCTATTGCAAACTTCTTGCTTCTGCTCTTCTGATTCAGTTGCTCATCTCTAAAACAAATACAGTGAATAACTTTTTGAGTGCACAGAAGTAAAATATGGAGTCCAAAACTTTCCTAACGTTTTGGAGTGTCAGAATGATTTCCCTCACAGGCCAGCAAAGTCTATCATTTTGTGTTGAAGTGAAATGCAGCCAGCCCTGTGTTTATATTAAAGTCACAATAGCAAAATATACTACACACTATATTTACAACTGCTAAGATAAGAAGCAGAGTGGATCAAAGCATCAGTTTAATGTTAGAACTAGGTTCAAATTCTGACTCTAATATGCATCCTCTATGTAACCTTAGCTATGGTCCCTAAGCCATTTTCCTCATCCAAAAAAGTTGATCTATGTATCTTAATGAAGCCACTTTTTCAACTGTACTGAGACCCACAAAAAAAAGGAAAAAAGGGAATGTTAGAATTCTTCAGGATTAGAGTACTGTTTTTTGTTTTGTTTTTCTAGGAAGTTATGAGATTGGAAAAGAAGCAAGGCCATTGATGGTGTTATAAGAAAGCAATCTAAGTCACACAAAATAAATATTGAAAGTGGAAAATTAGAGTCTAAAATTTTCAGTTAGAACAGTTGAGAAAAATTAGCAGTTTCTAGTTGTTGACCATGGGTATGGATGATTTGAGTAAAGAAGTGTTGCTAGTTCTTGAGTTAAGGAAATCAAGACATTTTAAGGGAAATCAAGAACACTAGATGTTTATTCACATAATGTCAAAGTCATTCAAGGTTGAGGCTAGAGATGGATAGACACTCTGGGTCAGTCCACTGCATTCTTCAATGGCTATAGATTTGATCAGGTTGGTAAATAAGAGTATCAAGGAGAGATAGCAAGATTCTATGTATTATACTAAGGAGTATCAAAAATCCCAAAAGGTGTAACTTGATAATGAGGAAGAGAAGCTAAGTGAATGCTGACACCACCACTATCAACATGACCATCAACACAATGTTGATCAGTGATGGAACAAACTGAGTTGAAAGGAGCCAATAATATGGGAGAAAGTTAAGAGCAAGGAAAACTACTGGAGTAAGCAAACTGAAATAGTTGAGTATGTAGGAAAGTGTTTTACCATGAAAAGGCCATTTCATAGGCCAGAGAGAAGAGTTAGAAGGAAAAGGAGTAATTTTAAAAAATGGATTAAAAAGAGGATATAGAGAATGTATAGGAAAAGGTTACAAGAGAAGATAGGTATCAGGAAAGGAGGCATTTGAGATAATATCTAAGGATGTGTTATATGGAAGAAAGGCTTACTTTCTAAGATTCCTAAAGAATACTGGTTTAGTTTTTTCAGTGTCTGAAGTCCAGGGGGTTTCGGTGACTTGCGTTTGCAGGAAGTATATTATACTAGATGCATGGATTATGAGGTCAAATCACCTTGTTCCAGATCTCCCTTCCAGTGCCTACTAGCTGTGCAACTTCAGTAAAGTTAATTGATATTCTTAGGTCTTAATTTAATAATCTATAAGATAATCGATGCTGCAGGTCCATCCTAAAGTTGTAGGATTGAATGACTTATTATGTAAACTATTGAGATTTAGACACAGTAAAAAATAAGCTAAGTGTGTTTGGCTCTATTTTTGTATGTAAAAGAATGTGATCGTGTAGACTGGCTGCTTTTGCAAAGGAAAGCAACTTAGTGATGGAGACGGAAAGTGTACAAAGGAGATTATTTTCCAAGACTAATGCCTTTTCTGCTACAAAACAAACCACCCTGAATTTAATGACTTTAATAAAAACACTAAAAAAAAAACATTTTTCTCTCCTCATTCTAACGTTGATTGGCCTCAGACAGGCTTTTCTCTCTTAGGCTCCCTCATGTGACTAAAGTCAGGTAGTAACTATAAAATTCATTTTTTGTTTCCTATGTTTTATATATAAAAATTATCACAAAGATCTTAGAAGTTCCCTTCTATGCAAAACCCAATTTCCACTATTATTAACATCCTATATTAGTATGGTACATTTCTCAAAACTAATGAATTGATCATTGTACATTATTATTAACTAAAGTCAATAATTTATTTAAACATTCTCAGTTTTGCTCTAAAGTCCTTCAGTCCCAGGATTTAATCCGAGATAAGGCATTACATTATGCATACATGGTTACATCTCCTTGAACTCTTCTTGGCTGCAAAAGTTTCTCAGACATTCTTTGCCTTTGATAAGGATTGTTGATCAGGTATTTTGTATAATGTGCCTTAGTTGGGATTTATTCAAGGTCTTTCTCATGGTTAAAGACTGGGATAGGGTGTTTTGGGGAGCAGACCATAGACATAAGGTACCATTCTCCTTACAGAATGTCAAAGGTACATATCATCAATATGATGTCTCACTGTTGATGTTAGTTGTATTCATTTTCTATTCTTGCTGCAATAGATTACCACAATTTTAGAAGCTTAAACAACCAAAAATTATTCTTACATTTCTATAAGATACAAATCTAACCTGGGTCTCACTAAGCTAAAATCAAGATATCAGAGGAGCTCCATTCTTTTCCAGAGTCTCAAGAATAATCTTTCTTTTTTCTTTTCTTTTCTCTTCTATTTTTTTTTTTTCCCCCCCCCCCCCCCCGTTTCCAAGTTCTGTAAAGGTTCTGGAGGCTGCTGGCATTCCGGGTCTCTGGTCCTCCTTCTTCTACCTGACAGGCAGCAATTCTGTGTTTCTCCATACCTTGCTTTCATACTCACATCTCCCTCAGACTTTGTTCTTCTTCTCCTTCTGCCATATTTAAATACCCTTGTGATTTTATTAGGCTCATCTGAATGATAAAGGATAATCTTCCTATCTTAAGGTCAACTGATTAGCAACTCTAATTTCATCTGCAACCTTTTAATTTGTCCCTTTGTTAAAAACCGTAACATATTCACATGTTCTGGGAAATAGGACAAAGACATTTTTGAGGTCATTATTCTGTCTAGCATATTATTCTTGATTAATGAGGTGGTATTTTTTTTCTTTTCCATAACCTGCTCTGTATAAGGAGTAGAGAAATGATTCTATCCCTCCACAAGAGCAGAGTATCTATATAAATATTTGGAAACTTTTATCTATTTTCTCCCTTTTATTTGTTAATCATTATTTGTCATTATGGCCTCATGAATATTTATTTTATACTTTGGATTATAATATGATTCTATTTAATTTACTTTGCTTCTCAAGTTTTTCCAGCTTGGGTTTTGGAAGCTCTTTCAGGTGAATCTGTTTCCTCTTGACATACCCTCATAATTATGGAGGGTTTTTTGTTGTGTTTTACTTTTGGATTTTGTTTTGCTTTTGTCTGTTTTGAGCACTTGTTACAAGATGCTCTAGGTTTGTTTTACATATTTCCTGCTTCATTCTAAGAATTAGTCATTTCTCAAAGGAGCTCCTGCTCCTTTTATTGAAGTGCAGAGTCTGGGTGCTAGGAGTGTTTGTTGCTATTAGAGTGCCATTGCCTCTAGAATCTCTCAGCTGGAGCATGGAGCATGATGATGAATATGTGTGCACTAACCTATGCATAGAAAGGTATTTATAAGTATTTTTTTATATTTACCTGTGTCTATATTAACCTGTGAGTTGATATTGATGTCTCCAGGTCTGATTAGTTCTGTGGATCTTCTAGCATCCTCCCTTGGCTTATCAGTAGCTGCCCACTTCAAAAATAAAAATCTTTACTCCACCACCCCCCTTCTATTTCCTTTATTGTTCAATTTCATTATATATAAAGTGCAGTTTGAATTGTTGGTCCATATGCCCGTGGGGAAAACTTTAAGACCTAGAGTACATTTCTTATGCACAGTTCCTTTTGCCTCTAGTCTGATAAAACCCACTAATTTCCAAAGTTACTAAGTCATCAGCTTGTTCTCTCAGCCCATTCAGGGAGGTTGCATCATGTTTGTAATACAGGTAGATTTTTTGTCCCATTAAGCATTTCATCCTGAGATTCCCCTAAACCCTGGGATAATTTCATAAATATTTGCCTATGTCGAGGTTCATTTTTTGTGCTATAAAGTTCCATGAATTTCGGCAAATGCTCAGTGTCCAGTATTTACCATTACAGTATCAAACATACCAGTTTGACCATCCTAAAAAGTACCTGTTTTTGACCCAGCTTTTAACCCTTGATCTTCTGACAACCAATGATATGTCTCCTTTCTCTCGTTTTTCCTTGCCAGAATGTTATCTAATTGGTGATATATAGTATGTAGCTTTCTCATGCTGGTTTAGTTTACTATTAATATGCATTTAAGATTTATCTATATTATTGAGTGGCTCAATAGTTTACTTTTCTCACTAAGTGATATTTCATTGTAGAGATGTACCACAGTTTATCCATTCACCTATTGTAAGACATTTTGGCTGCTTCTAGTTTTGGTGTTTATGAATAAATTTACTATAAACATTCATCTGCAGGTTTTTGTGTAGACATAGGTTATCATATCAGTTGGGTAAATACATGAGCACAACTGCAGCATTGTACGGTAAGACTGTGGTCTCCTTTGTAAGAGACTGTCAAACTATCTTCTGAATTCATGATACCATTTTGACAGTTCCTGCTGTTCCGTGACTTTACAAGTATCAGTATTGTCAATGTTTTTAGATTTGGACCAGTCTATTAGATATGCAGTATTCTCTCACAGTTGTTTTAATTTGCAGTTCCCTAATGGCAAATGACGTTGAGACTTTCTTTACATGCTTACATTGAGCTTTTTATATCCTCTTTGATGAGGTGTCTGTTCAGTTCCGACCTCTTGCTCATTTTGTACTGAGTCATCTGTTTTCTTATTGAGTATTGAGTGTTATTGAGTATTAACAATTCTTTGTTATTTTGGAAATGAGTTGTTTCATTTTGTTTTTTGTGAATTTTTTCTTTTTCAGATATGTGTTCTATAAATACTTTCTCCCAGTCTTCGGCTTGTCTTTCAATTCCCTTCATAGTGTCATATGCAGAAAATACATTTACTTTATTTTAATATGCAACAGCTTTGCAGTTTTTATCCCATAAATCATGCTATTGATATTATATTTAAAAACTCCTTGCCAACCTAAGGTCATGTAGATTTTGTTTCAGGTTTCCATCAGAAATGTCATTGCTTTCAATTTTACATTTAGGTCTATGATCCACTTTGAGTTAAATTTGTATGAGATATAAGGTAATGTTTTTTGCATATGGACTCCAATTGCTTCAGCACCATTTGTTGAAAAGACCATTATTAATCCTTTGAATTACACTCATGCCTGTTGTCAAAGATCAGTTCACTATATTTGTATCTATTTTTAGGTTCTCTATCTGTCCTATTGATAAATGTCTCTTTTCTTCAATTATCAAGCCATATTATGATGACGTTATAATAAGAATTCTTGAAATCAAGTAGTATGAGTCCTCCAACTTTGTCCTTCATTAGTATTGTTTTAGGTATTTTATGTCCTTTTCCTTTTTATATAAATTTTAGAATAATTTTGCTTCTAGGAAATAGCTTGCTGGGAACTTAACAGAAATTGAATTGAATCTACATATCAAGTTGTGAATAAAGAAGTTTTAACAATCTATATTACCTAGTAATTTTAGTAATCCAGGGGTAGGAGAGGACATCTTTGCATTGTTTCTGATCTAAAGGGGAAAATGCTGAATTTCTTATGAATAATTATGATGTTATTTGTAGGATTTTTATATCAATTCTTTAGGGAATATAAAGAAATTCAATTCATAGCTTGTCAAAGTTTTTTTGTTTTTTAAGTTGTCTTATGGTTGGTATTTGTTGATTGGGATCTCAGCCAGGAGTTGTCACAGGAGCACATGTGACCTCTCCAAGTGGACTCCAAGTGGCTTCCTCACATCTTAGTAGCTGGTTTCTAAAAAGAGCCAGATGGAGGCCATCTCAACTTGAATGGCCTACCCCTAAAGGGCATGCGATGTCATGCACTCTATTTATTATAAGCAAATCACTAAAGCCAGTCCATATTCAAGGAAGAAGGGGCTAAACTCCATCTGTTAGTGGAAGATTATCAAAGAAACTGTAGAAATATTTAAAAACTTTCCACAATGACTCACATCTCAAAGTTGGAAACATTGGCATGAGTACACTCTGTGAAATAAAAACACTGGCTAACAGACTAGTTGTATCTGATTTTAACTGTATTTCTGGGGCTTCTCAGAACAGGTGTCTAGTTTAGGCTCTGACCATACTTAAGTAGGATGAGCACTAGGAAAGCAAACAACAACAAGAACAGGGCATAGCCCTTGGAAGTGAGGACACTGTAGACAAATAAAGGAGAAAGAGATAATGGAAGAAAATTCAAGGCCTAAGGAAGACTCCTTGGGAGTTTTGAATTCTGATACCATCTATGTGTTTCCTTCTCCTAAAAAATACGAATGTATGGTGCAAGGTAATTTTTTTAACAGGAAGTGAATAAGTCTCTCAACTGTGTGACTGTTGGACAAAGTCATTATTTAATTGATGTTTCTGATTGTGTCAGGTAGATACAATCAAGATACAGTTTGATAGACTGATAATGAATATCTAAAATAGCTAATCTTTCATAGTTCAGTTGTATTCTTGTACCTATTTTGTTCTAAATTGTTTGATTTATCCTCTTTTATGATAACTTTAGCATTGGTTGGTCTGCTAGATTTAATTTTGCTGTGTTTCAATTGGTGATTTATTTTCCATTTAAGACAGCATTCTTTAAAATAGGAACATCACCCTCAAAAAACTATCGATAGAGCTCCCTTATGACCCAGCAATAGCATTGCTGGGGATTTACCCAAGAGAGACAGAAATGCTGATGCATAGGAGCACATGTACCCCAATGTCCATAGCAGCACTGTCAACCATAGCCAAAACATGGAAGGAGCCTAAATGTCCATCACCTGACGAATGGATC
>NC_043709.1:38241887-38254383 GCF_006229205.1 Suricata suricatta | reverse complement strand
GGGGGGAAAAGAGGTGGTGGTGATGGTGGAGGGCACTTAAGGGGAAGAGCACTGGGTGTTGTATGGAAAACAATTTGACAATAAAATATTATGGAGGAATAAAATAAAATAGGAACATCACAATATTTGGAACATAGAAAATGGAAGACTCATATATATCTACTGCTGGAGAAAACTAATGTTTACTGATTGGTGTACAATCTATGTGTTTTAATGTACATAGAGATGTTTATAAGAACGCCATTTTTACAGACAGAAAACCTCTACATATTTATTCCATTGTGGGGAAATTTGTATATGTGCAAAATAGAAGTCTTAAAAACATAATCCTATTTGAATGTATATAGAACCATACAATAAATG
The DNA here is from genome assembly GCF_006229205.1 of Suricata suricatta. Taxonomy (NCBI): domain Eukaryota; kingdom Metazoa; phylum Chordata; class Mammalia; order Carnivora; family Herpestidae; genus Suricata; species Suricata suricatta. The sequence goes on along the minus strand of NC_043709.1, from coordinate 38,254,020 downwards.
GAATATGTAGAATATTTCCATCATACCAATATCCAAATAAACTTTTCTCCCCATATTCTGATTTTTACTACTATACATAAGATTGCCTATTTTTGAATTCCTATACATAATATCATACAATGTACATATTTTATTTTTGTTTTTTTCTCTCAAATATTCTTTTTGAGATGCATCTGTTGTGTGTATCAGTAGCTCAGATTTTGTCTGTCACGAAGCATTCTATTTCATGAATAGAAAATAATTTTTATTATTAATCATCCTATTAAAGGATATTTGAGTTGTTTCCAAGTTTTGTCTATTACAAATATTAGCAAAAATGGCTGCCAAGCATTTTCCGAAGTGATGATACCATTTTACCCTTTCACCTGCAATATCTGAGTGTTCTCTTGTCCCACATCCATGGCAACTTTTGATATTGGCGGTCTTTATTTCAACTGTGGTAAAGTACATATAACATAAAATTTACCATAAGTGACCTTGAGTACATTCACAGTGTTGTGCAACCATCACTGCTCTATTTCCGGAGTGTTTTTATTACTCAAAAGGAAATCCCAGTCCTATTAAGAAGTTACTTCCAACCTTTGCCTAACCCCCAAACCTTTTGTCATTTCTGCTCCAATCTCCCTCCACGCTCTTTCCTGAACTCCCAAATATGTAAAGATAGACTCCTAATAGTGCCTTATAAGCTACTGGGGATGTATTCCTGTTTTTTAATCTTGCTTTTTGTGGGGGAGGTATTCTGATGGAATGTTTATATTAATATGTCTTTAAGAACCTTGATTATTCTGCTAAGTCCACTACTTAAAATTTCATATACTATAATTTTCGGTGCTAGGATTTTCATTTGACTCTTGTTTATATTTCTCATTATTCTGCTGAGAGTTTTAATTCATTTACTCATTATATCCACCTTTAAGTCCCTGAATGTTTATATTAATTACATTAACATCTTTTCCTGCTAATTGGAACATGTAGGTCATTTTTGAGCATCTGTTTCTATTACCTGCTTTTGCCTTTATCCTGTGCTATATATTCTTACCTACACTTCTGAAATTTTTTTAATGTTTTTATTTTATTTTTGAGAGAGACAGAGTGGGAGCAGGATGTGGGAGTTAGGGGGAAACACAGAATCTAAAGCAGGCTCTAGGCTCTAAACTGTCAGCACAGAGCCCAATGCAGGAGTTCAGACTAAAGAACCTCGAGATTATGACATGAGATGAAGTTGGAGACTTAACTGATTTAGCCACCCAGATGCCCCCTAAATATATTTTTAAATGATGTTCTGAACATTGTGGTTGATGTTGTAGAAAATCTGAATGTTGTCTTCCTTAAAGAGTATCAGATTTAGTTTAGTCAGGCAGATCAGTGAGTACCAAATAATTCATTTTAACTTGTCAGAATGGTGTGTGAGAGTATTGTTTTATTTTTTCTCATTTGTTTATAAGTTCTCCAGCTCACAGCCAAGGACACACGGAGAACCACTATGCAGAGTTCTATGCCCCCTTCTCTGTGCAGTTTTCTTCTCTTTCGTGCATTGCCTAGTCAATTCCAGGAGCCTCAACAGCATCTCAGATATCTGCCCCTCAGCTTAGCCAGACTTTGTACTCTGCTTTGTCTCCCTCTTCCTGTGGTGTAGTCAAGAAAGGTACACAGGCAGAAAGCAACAGCAGTTCATCTGTTGTCTCCTTTCTCTGGGCAGTCAGAATTATATACAGCCTGTGTCTCATGTGTGTAAGCAGTTTTCTTAAAATTCTGTCTGGTTTTGGGGCGCCTGGGTGGCTCAGTCGGTTAAGCCTCAGACTTCGGCTCAGGTCAGATCTCACGTTCGTGGGTTCGAGCCCCGCTTCAGGCTCTGTGCTGACCGCCAGCTCAGAGCCTGGAGCCTGCTTCCGGTTCTGTGTCTCCCTCTCTCTCTAACCCTCCCCCTCTCATACTCTCTCTCTCTGTATCAAAAATAAATAAAACATTAAAAAAAAAACACTTCTGTCTGGTTTTGTAGTTGTTGGCAAAGAAAAAGCAAGTCTAGTGTTCATTACTACATAATGGGTAAGAGAAGTCCTGACTTAGGGATCTTTTATTATTTAACAACCATGCTGTATTATAAAATGATAATAATAGATATTAATAAAAATGTTTTCTCAACTCAGAATATTTTTGCTCCAGGGTGATATGTATTTTTAAGAGTTGTATATTTTTTCATAGTCTTTCTATGAAAGATATTGTTGGTGAAAAATAAATTTAGAAAAGTAATTTAGAAACTCCTTGAAGGACAGTAACTATATTCTGAGGCAGTAAAATGGTAAAAAAGATATATTAAATATTGGAGTGGTAAATTAAAGTGATTAGGATGATAACAGAGGAAATAGTTTTATGGAAGACAATATAAAAATATATACTGAAGGAGACCTTATAGTGAGGATATTTACTGCAAACTAAGTAACATAATGATGTGGAAATGGAGAAAATTAGAAAATAATAGATAAGAAGGCCCTGAGAGAGAGAGAGAGAGAGAATGTGTGAATTTATTTACCACACTTCATTTCAAAAACCTCTTTTACAGAAAGGTTATAGACATGTGAATAATATCATGGAATAAAAACATTACTAAATTAAGAATAAGGAAACAATTTAGATCAAAACATTAACATTCATAAATTTGGCTATGAAATTCCTAGTAAGCAAAGGAAAGAAGAAAAGTGAGCACAATATCCATAATGCTGAAATAAAATACACATGTTCAGGAGAACGTTACTAGTTTTTTGATTCCAAAGCAAAAGGCAGTTTGTCTAATGAGCTCTTCGAGAGGTGCCACATTTAAGCATATACTCTGATAGCACCTTGATATTAAAGACAAGGGTACAATTTGCTCAGATAACTGTATCTTCTGATGCTCAGGAGTAGAGTTCTTTCCTTTACACTGCTCATCTATTGCAATAAAAATACATTGCTAAATATATGACTTATTATAAAAATATTGGGGTGCCTGGGTGGCTCAGTTGGTTAAGCCTCCGACTTCGGCTCAGGTCAGATCTCACGTTCGTGGGTTCGAGCCACGCGTTGGGCTCTGTGCTGACAGCTAGCTCAGAGCCTGGAGCCTGCTTCCGATTCTGTGCCTCCTTCTCTCTCTGCCCCTCCCCCTCTCATGCTCTGTCTCTCTCTGTATCAAAAATAAATAAAACATTAAAAAAATTAAAAAAAATATTGGATAGTATGGTATCCTTGATCTTGATCTGCAATGATGATCTTTAATTTTACTTGTAAATATACTTCAGCTTTTTTTTTGCATATTCATCTCTATTCATTCTCTTCTATATGTAAATATGTTTATTATGTTGATGAAAGGATGGATGGACGTATAGATTAGGAGGAGGAAAAGCATCCAAATCCTAAATAATGACTTCCTGTATTTGAAAGAAGAATGTGTTTCTTGCAATGACAAACATCATTTACCAGTATACCATTTGACCAAATGGGATATTTAGGAACAGTAATCTTCCAGAAAAATCCTGGATGAAAGCTTATAATTGACCTTTTCAATATTTATTATAGTTCAGTCTTCTTGCTTCCTCGCTTTCTTTAAACTTTGAAATGTTGGGACTATGCTAATCTCAACAGGAACTTTATAGCTTTAGCCTTCCTGATATAAGCACATATTTGCATAGCATGAACTTTATATTGACTCTTAGGATTCCTCAACAAATGTCTCTGATATATTCAAAAATGAATAAAATCCATCTCACACAAAACTGAAAGAATTAAAGACAAATTTTGATTTGTGTTAATTCTAACCTTGAAAGACACCATCGTAGTAGAACTAAAGTTTTAAAACTTCCAGCTGCCACATTCCTTGGTCATGACCTCTGAACGGCTAATCTTACATTGGGGAGTAGTGATGAAATTAACTTTTAATTATTTTGTCCACATATATCTTTTATTACCCATCACACATGAAGTTGAGTTAGTAGAATTAATGGAAAAATTAATGACAACTGAAGTTCAAAACACCATTAAGAGATTAGGTAAAAAAGGAGATGGAAGATTTTATTAATTGAAGACAGTTTTTCACCAACCTTTTTATGTGCAACTTTCTCTTTTAAGAATGTGCTTCAAATGACCTCATTCTCATAATTATAGAAATCAGGTGAAACCTTTAACAAAGCAAACTATAAAGTAGTTTATGACATGACAAACTGACTCGACAAGAAACATGGGAGAGACATAGGAGTTATGATGAAGGACTGCAGTTAATACTGTTTCTGGTTAGACTAAATAAATGTGATTTTGAACTATTTTTTCTCAGACTCTAATAGAATTATTATATGAATACATTTAATAAAACATAAGCAATGATTGAATGCATGACAAATTACTCTGTCAAGGATTATTTTAAACTATACTGCTGGATATTTTATTTGGCTTGGGTATCTCTAAAGGGATAAGTATATTTTGGTCCCTTGATTAACTAGGTTGTAAGCAAGATAGATAAAATTAACTAGAAAACAACTTCTATTTCCAGTTTTCTGGAATTTTGTATGAACTTTTAATTTAAAACAATTGAAAAAGTTGTTTGTTAAATGATCTATACACATTGCTTGCTTGATTGTGATTCTTTAATAAATTCTTTGTTTAGTCATAAACTTGGGTTTATTTATTCATAAATTTTGTTATATATTCAGTTTTAGTCATTTATGTTTCCCTAGAAAATTATCAATTTAATAACTTTTTTAAATGTGTATCAGCATAGAATAGTATTTTCTTATGTTTATTTTTGAGAAGAGGTCAGAGAGAGAGGAAGACAGAGAATCCTAGGCAGGCTCTGTGCACAGAGCCCGACAGGGGGCTTGAACTCACAAACCATGAGGTTATGATCTGAGCCAAAACCAAGAGTCAGACATTTAAGCAGCTGAGCCACCCCAGTGCCCCTAGAATAGTATTTCTAAAAAGAAATCTAGAGATACTGGATTCAGGAATTGCTAACAGATGTACCAAGAAATGAACATTTTAAATAAATTTGCATATTATAATAGGCAAATCAGAAATCAGTAATATGTCTTAACCTATATTTTATTCTGAAAAATCCCATAGTCAAAAAGTCTTATTGTTTAAGCTGGTATTTCCCAAACATTCTTGAACATTGACACTTCTACCACCATACAAAAACATTCCTATATGTATACTACAAAGCAAAGCTTTATGGGACAATGGCTTAGAAACACTCGCCTACAGATCTGAAAAGTGATCTCCCATATTTATCTCTTATGTATTGCTTTTTAAATTATAAAATAATAAATATTTAAATAATATATAAATGCATAAATTTAGAGAAAATCTTGATTTCTCTCTCCATTTATGCTTCCTTTTTATATAATTCTAAATAAATGATTATTTGCTTTTTTTTTCTTTGGTAGTCATGTATTAAACATAAATTCCTAGCTGTGAATTTTAATATATAATTTATATTGCCTTATTTATGGTTTTTCAAAATTCTTTGTTATAGTTCCTGATTTGAAATAATTGAGACTCTTTCTTAATAGTGCATAAATAAATTTACATAAACTTTTAAAAATTAACAGCCAGTTTGTTACACAATAATTAGATTACAGCTGTATACATGTGACTTAAAAAAACTGAGTATAGTAACACACAAAGTTACATTGGTTTCAAGTGTACAGCTTAGTGATTTGACAAGTCTACATTGTGCTGTGTTTACCACTAGTATAGCTGCCAAGTGTCCCATTACATCACTATTACAGTATCATTGACTGTATTCCTTGTCTTGTGTTTTTATTCCTGTGACTTATGTCATAGCTGGAGACCTATATCTCCCTCTCCCCTTCACCTGTTTTGCTCAACCTCCCGCCCCTCTCCCCTCCAGCAGTCATCAGTTCTCTGCATTTATAGTTCTCATTCTACTCTTTTTATTGTTCACTTTGTTTGATGTCATTTGTAAGTGGAACCATATGCTATTTGTCTTTCTCAGTCTGACTTATTTCACTTAACATAATACCTTCAATTCCCTCATAATACAATCTCATTCTTTCTTATGGCAGTGCAGTATTCCATTGTGTATATATACCTCAGTTTCCTTACCCATTCCTCTGTTGGACCACTTAGGTTGATTCCATGTCTTAGCTATAGTAAATGTACTGCAATAAACATAGGGCCACACATATATTTTTTTCAAATTACTGTTTTTGGCTTCCCTGGGTAAACACCCAGAAGTGGAATTTAGTGGATCATATGGTATTTCTATATTATTTTTTTGAGGAGCCTCCATACTATTTTCCACAGTTTACGTTTCCACCAACAGTACATAGGGTTTCTTTTTGTCTACATCTTCACCAAGATTTCTTTCTTGTCTTCTTGGATTTTAGCCATTCTAATGGGTGTGAGGTGATATTTCATGGTGATTTTTATTTGAATTTCCCTGATGATAAGTGATGCTGCTCATTTTTTAATGGTCTCTTGGCCATCTGTCTTGGTCATCTTTGGAAAAAATGTACACTCTAGTCCTCTACCCATTTTTTAAATAGGATTGTTTTTGATGTTGAGTTACAGAAATTCTTTATCTATTTTGGGTACTGTCTCTTTATACAGTATGCTATTTGACAATATTTTCTTCCTTTCAGTAAGTTGCCTTGTTTTCTTCATGATTTCCTTTGCTGCACAAAGCTTTTTATTTTGATGTGGTCCCAATAATTTATTTTAGCTCTTATTTCCCTTGCCTTAGAAGACCTATCTAGAAAAATGTTGCTGTGGCTGATGACATAAGATAAATTACTGCCTGTGTTTTCTTCTGCGATTTTTATGGTCTCAGGTCTCAGATTTAGGTCTTTAATCCATTTCACACTTGTTTTGGTGTATGATGTTAGAAAGTAGTTGAGTTCCATTCATTTGCACGTAGCTGTCCAGCTTTGTCAGCACCATGTGTTGAAATGACTGTCTTTTCCTGCATTACATATTCTTGGCTCCTTTGCTATAGAGTAATGGATCATACAAATGTGAGTTTATTTTGGGGATCTGAGCTTTATTATATCCTTTCTTCTCACCTTGGGCTTTGTTTATTCTTCCGTTTCTAGTCCTTTAGGTGTAAGGTTAGATTGCTTCAGGTTCTTTTCCTCTTTCTTAACGTAGGCCTGTGTTGCTATATACTTCCCTATTAGAACTGTTTTCATGGTATCCCAGAAATTTTTGGACACTGTGTTTTCATTTTCATATGTCTTCATTAGTTTGTTTATTCTTTGATTGTTTCATGGCCCAATTTTGTTTAGTATCATATTGTTTAGTGTCTCCATGAGTGTGTTTCCTTCAGGTTTGTTCTTATGATTTATTTCTAGACTTACACCATTGTGTTCAGAAATTATGCATGGTACATTTTCAGTCTCCTTAAATTTATTGAGGCTTGTTTTATGTCCTAAAATGTGATTTATTCTAGAGACTGTTCCATGTGCACTTGAAAAAAATGTGTATTCTGTTTGGGGATGGAATGTTTTGTATATATCTGTTTTGTCCATCTGGTCCAATGTGTCATTCTATAGATAGGTAGATGTTATCATATTTACATCTTTTTATTCATATTTTTTCTTATGTTTAATTATGCCATTTCTTTTCCTCTTAATGAAGTCCCTTGAACATTTCTTATAAGGCTGATTTAATAGGGATAAACTCTTTTACCTCTTGTTTGTCCGGGAAACTCTTTATCTCACCTTCAAAGCTGAAGGATAACCTTGTCTGGTGTAGTATTCCTAATTGCAGGGCTTTTTTTCCTTTCAGCATTTTGAATATATCATGCCACTTGCTTTTAGCTTCCAAAGTTTCTGATGAAAAATCAGCTGATAGCCTTATTGTTTCACCTTTGCAGGTAGCTTTTTATTTGTCTTGCTCTTTTAGTACTCTCTCTTTAAACTTTGACATTTGGATTACTATGTGCCATGGTGTGGACCTCTTTGGGTTTATTTTCTTTGTAACTCTCTGTGCTTTTGAACTTGGATATCTATTTTCCCCTAGGTAAAAGAAGTTTTCAGTTACTATTTTTTCTAATATGTTATCTACACCTTTCTCTCTCTCCTTCTCCTTTTTTTTCTCATTCTCCTCCTCCTTCTTCCCCTATACTGGGAATATTTGTTCACTTGACATAGTCCAAGAGATCTCTTAATGTATCCTAATTTTTAAAAATTATTTTCCCTTTTTGTTCAGCTTGTGTGCTTTCTATTAGCCTGCATTCCAGGTCAGAGATAGTTCTGCATCTTCTCATCTACTGTTGATTCCCTTAGTGTTCTTTTTTTTATTTTAATTACAGTACAACTTTTTAAAAAATATCTTCTCTTTGTTGAAATTCTGATTTTTCCACTCTTTTTCTCCAGTCTAATGAATATCTTTATAATCATTACTTAAAATTATTTATCAGACATATTGCTTATCTTTATCTCATTTACCTCTTTTAAAATTTTTTTCTTGTTCTTTCTTTTGAATGTATTCTTCTGTCTCCCCATTTTGCTTGACTTTGTGTGTTTGTTTCTGTGGATTAATCAAAATAGCCACTTCTCCTAAAGTCGAAGGAGTGGTTTGGGGTATGGTGTTTCCGATGCAGACTGTGTGTAGTTGGTGAGTTTTCCTGGCTGGCTGGAGCTGTGGCTATATATGCTAGTCACTCTTCCAAACCGTGGCATCTCTCTCTCTCTCTTCCTCTTCTCTTGCCATTGCATCTTTGGCTTTAAGTACTGTTCAGTCGGCCAGCCTTCAGTTCTTCAGAAGGAATTGTTCTATTAATAGGTGTAATTTGGTGTGTTCTGTGGAGGAGGTGTTCAGATTCTTCCTACATTGCCATCTTGCACTAGAACCATAAATCTGACTTACAGGTACTTATTGGAGTATTCTGCTTAATCTGGTATATAGTAAAGTTCATAAATGTTTGCAAATATATATATATATGTACATATATATATGGTCTTTTTTGTCAATTAAAATACTTAATATGAATCCGTTTGTTACATTAATAATGTATCCATTAAACAGTATTCATAAAGCATTCATTCACAAAAGCACATGAAAGTTCCAATGTTGTGGCTGTTCCAGGTAAAAACACACACACACAAAAAAAAGAGGCATGAAAGAATTAAAGGTAATTGGAAAGAAATAGTATCATTAATAATAATCACATTAAACTTCCACTTGATGGATTTATCTATTTTTGCCTAATGGGTCTGCCTAGATTTTCAATTGTATTTTGACCAATCAAACTAGTCAAATTCTCTCCAGTTTTTGTTGAATTTATTAGTTTTTTATTTAGATTGATTGAATCATTTAGGCATTCAACATATATTCCAGACATTTTTCTGGGTACTGTGGATATATTAATTAATTAAAAAAAAAATCCCTGCTCTCACTGAGCTCATGATCCTATCTTTGACATGCTAATATTCTCAACTAAAATATAATGAATAGTATACATTAGTGATATACCTATTCAGTGTAAGATGTTAACTTTTAATATTTACATCTTTGCTTCCTTAAATTTGGACTTGCTTGGTAAAATTTTATATATACATCAAACTTTTTTTTTACTTATTTCTCTCATTTCTTTGTCAATTATCTGTTATGTAAAGAATTTGCCATTCTTTTACAACTTAGATAGTATTTTTTTTTTTTGCTCTTCGTTTTGTTTTCTGCTTAGTTCAGTGCTCAATTTATTGGTATACAGCCTGGAGCAGGCAGCTCTCTAATCTTTGGGGATAGGGCAACATGAATTATATTCAAGTTTCCCATTTTTCTGGAATTTGCCTTCATGTAGGGAGAGACAGATCATATTTTAGAAATTAGTAAGTGCTATAAAGATAATAAGGCAGTTGAATGAAATGGGATCAGTGAAGGGCTCTCAGTAGATGGCATTTGCTATTTTCTAAATGCAGATCCAGTTGCACAAAGATTTAAGAAAACAGTGTTCTAGAAACAGGAAAGAGCAGGTACAAAAGATATAGGAATTTAAAGAAAGCCATTATAGCTGGATTGCATGGAGCAGGTAGGAGCGAGGTTAGAGGGTGTATAGAAGCCAGATTACTAAAGCCTTTGGAGTTGTGCAGTGAGTTAAGTATGCCACCAAATATTGAAATAAGACTGCTCCCACCATGAGGCCTGGCTGCAAAAATGAGAACAATTAGTGCAAAGTAACCTGTCATTCTAGGTAAAGAACTTTTATGCAGAACATGCAAAAGAAGCATACAAAACTGTTACTGCTCATGTTAATGCGTCTCCCACCCCAATATTATATAAGAAAAAGCTAAGAGTTCTTCAGAGAGAGCAACTTCTATGAAGAGATTGAGGAATTCTGTGAAGAGAGCACTGGTTTCCCCCTTCTTCCCCAAAGGCACAGACTTTTCCCCCTGGCTTACAAAGAAAGTTTACAAGAACAGGTTCAGAAAGGCTGACCAGTGTCCTGGGATTGGAAAGGCACTGCCACTGTGCCCATAACAAACCTGAAAAATACCCGATGGCCAGAGTCTGGCTGGGGAGGTCTGACCTGACAGAGGTGAGGGAGGTATGTTGGAGACAGACTGAGGTTCAGAGTCAAGCACTAAGGATGCCGTGGGTCTTCCTGTGGAGCACTTCTGAGGATGATAGCTCGGTCAGTCAGCCTGATGGGACCTGACAGCCTGTTAATTGGGTTTGTGTGGTGCGGTCCTCCCGAAAGCAGAACAGAGGGAAGGCCAGAACTGGTCACCAGAGAAAGCGCTGCTCATATCCGGATGTGAGATTCCAGTGACAGGAAGTCCAAAAAACCCACGCAAGAGCTGCACAAGCAGAAAGAACAAAGGAAGTGGTAGTACATTTCTGATACAAATATGGTTCCAGATGGCTGAGCTACAACAGCATCTGCCACAGGAGGTTGTGCCTTGTAATTTCTTACTCTTGCTGAGGCTTGAGAGAAAGGAGAGAGGGAGAGGAGAAAACTTGGAGCTTCTCCCCTTACCATTTGGTAGTTTGTGTCAGGCATCACTGAAGGAAGAAGGAAAGAGGCTTTGAAAAGATGAAAGAAGTCAACTTTTGCTTCAGATCAAAGAGGAATTTATGAATTAAAAAAATGAAGCTTTTAGTTAGTTAACTAAGTGACTGAAACTGTACAAAATCTAGATGATATTCAGGAGCCAGGAGTATGAAAGAATTTATTTTAACAATTATATGCCTCCAAGTTTATTTTGTTCAGTAATTTCACTGCCAGCACTTCAATATACATACAAGGATTTTAAAATCTAGATCCATTTACTTTCATAAGTGACAAGTTTGGTCTTATTTGCTGCATATGTTTAGTCTCTTGTTGATGTTATCTAAGAGGTATATTATATTAATTTTTAATTATTTATTTCCCTATTAATAATAATGGTTAATCTTTACATTATTTTTTATTTATTATTATCATTATTATTTTAATATTTTATTGTCAAATTGGTTTCCATACAACACCCAGTGCTCTTCCCCACAAGTGCCCTCCTCCATCACCACCACTTTTTTCCCCCCTCCCCCTTCCCCTTCAACTTTCCGTTCATTTTCAGCATTCAATAGTCTCTCAAGTTTTGCATCCCTCTCTCTCCCCAACTCTTTCCCTCTTCCCCTCCCCCTGGTCCTCCATTAGGTTTCTCCTGTATTCCTGTTAGACCTATGAGTGCAAACATATGGTTTCTGTCCTTCTCTGCCTGACTTATTTCGCTTAGCATGACACCTTCAAGGTCCATCCACTCTCCTACAAATGGCCATATGTCATTGTTTCTCACTGCCATGTAGTACTCCATTGTGTATATATACCACATCTTCTTGATCCACTCATCAGGTGATGGACATTTAGGCTCTTTCCATGTTTTGGCTATTGTTGACATTGTTGCTATGAACATTGGGGTACATGTGCTCCTATGCATCAGCATTTCTGTATCCCTTGGGTATATCCCTAGCAGTGCTATTGCTGGGTCATAAGGGAGCTCTATGGATAGCTTTTTGAGGAACCTCCACACTGTTTTCCAGAGTGGCTGCACCAGTTTACATTCCCACAACAGTGTAGGAGGGTACCCGTCTCTCCACACCCTCGCCAGCATCTATAGTCTCTTGATTTGTTCATTTGAGCCACTCTGACTGGTGTGAGGTGGTA
>NC_043709.1:38220808-38241787 GCF_006229205.1 Suricata suricatta | reverse complement strand
CCAAGAGTTCAGTTTTGCTTTCATTTCCCTTGCCTTTGGGGATGTGTCGAGTAGGAAATTGCTGCGGTGGAGGTCTAGGAGGTTGTTTCCTACTTTCTCCTAGAGGGTTTTGATGGTTTCCTGTCTCACATTCAAGTTTATAGGCTTTTAGGAAGGCACTTATGGGGAAGAGCACTAGGTGTTGTATGGAAACCAATTTGATAATAAACTATTTTTTTAAAAAAGTTTATAGGCTTTGATCCTTCTCTCTTTCTGAAATTCGAAACTTTTAAAAAGACCTGTCTGATATGGATCTTATGTGACCAATTCTGGGGGGAGCACAGTGGTTCCTTTTATCTGTATACCTAGTTCCTATTTTAATTAAAACAAATTTTTTTCTATTTTAGTATTTCTGTTCTTAATATTTTTGTTCTGTTCTTATTTCTATTTCTTATTCTGTTCTTAATATTCTGTTCTTTGCCCACATTTAGAATTTGTAGTTTACTTTCCATTTTCATTACTTCTGTCTCTATCATCATTTCCATTTCTTAGATTTTAAAACAATAACAATTATTATTATAATAGGAAAGAAATGAAGGAAAAGCAGCACCATGTCTCCGCCACTGGAAAATAAAATAAGAAGTCTTTAAAAATTACCTCTTGGGGCACCTGGGTGGCTCAGTTGGGTAAGCTTCTGACTTTGGTTCAGGTCATGATCTCACAGTTCATGAGTTCAAGCCCCACATCAGGCTTTCTGCTGATAGTACAGAGCCTGGAGCCTGCTTGGAATTCTGTGTCTCCCCATCTCTCTGCCCCTCCCATGCTCATGCTCTGTCTCTCTCTGTCTCTTAATAATAAATAAACAATAAAAAATTAAAAATATAAATAAAATAAAAATCACATCTTATGCCAAGGAGAAATAAAAAACCAAATTGTAAAATTTCTCACTAATAATTATTTATCAGCATCTATGGGATGCTCCTAAAATAGTACTGAGAATAAAATTCATAGCATTGAATATCTGTATCAATAAAGATGAAAAAATAAATTAAAATTTTATTTAAAAAATCATAAGATAGGGGTGTCTGAGTGGCTCAGTTGGTTAATCATCCAACTTTTGATTTCCTAGGTTCATGAGTTCAAACCCTACATCAGGCTCTGTGCTGACAGTGTAGAACCTGCTTGGGATTCTCTCTCGCTCCCTCTCTCTGTCCCTCCCCTTCTAACTCGCCCTCTCTCAAAATAAATAAATGATCTTGAAAACAATTCACAAAGATTAATAGGATAAATGAAAAAAAGTAAAATGAAGGAATTAATACAGGTTAGTGTATAAATGAATAGAAATAGAAACAAAAAATGGTGGAATACTGAAACAAATATGTATTTTTAAGTGGACCAAACAGACACACCTAACCCTATTAAAAAAGAAAGATGGAACAGTTAGTGTGACTTGAGACACAATCCTGACAAGAACCAACTTGTGGTTTACACATTCTGAAGGGAGACTCCTCCCTTGTGCCAGACATAGACACATTAACTTGTTGACTTCTGCATGGTGTTTATTTAAAAAAAAAAAGAAAAAAGAAAAATACTGCAACATGAAATTTAGCCATCTCAGGTCAGCTAACTTCATATAACTTTCTTAAAAATCTTAATTATCAAAATGACAGGAGTAGAGAGCAAAAAATCGAAGCACCACACTATCATAGGAAAAATTGAGGTTTCCAAAGTGCTACTCTGCAAAACAAAGCTCAAAACCACACTAGGAAACAACAAAGTAAGGCTGGCATACATGGTCTCACATTGTGCAATCTGCCAGAACTTGGAAATAGCTAACTAAATGTTACTTACTTGTTACAGAGAATAGGAAAAGGAATGTCCTTAAAATCCAAACCTGATATTGACTGCACAAATTTAAAAATCTCATTTATGAATACTCATGGAAAAAAATCTTAAAGTACTGAGAAATATAATATATTAATAAAATAATATTATGATAAAATGTGGTTCATTTAAAGGAGGCACAATTTGTTCCTTAGTAGAGACCCATTAATATAATTAATTATATTAGTATATCATGTTACTAGTTATAACAAAATCATGGGTTTGTTTCCCTCTATATGGCCAAAAAAGAAACTGGACAAAATTCAACCTCCATTCTTGATTAAAATTTTAAGTTCAATAAAATAGGAATTGATGGATATATTTTTAGCATAGTATGTAGTTTTGTCTTTGGTTTTTGTTTTAAATAATTATCTTCCCTGAACAAGATTTGCCAGTGGGTTGAGTATGCTTCCCTGTTCTGATTTTAGACTTGCCTGTACAACTGGCTTTGACCAGTAGAACAAGGTAAAAGTACTAGTTTTCTGTTCTCAGCAGATATTTGAAAAAGACATGCTTATACTCATTTCATGAACTCCTGAGCTTCATATGAAAACAGTATGTTCCAAATTAGTGGCACATTTATTTCTCTAATTCCTGTTTCTTTAACATGGATCTTTGCATGTGAAGACACATCAAGTAAACTTGAACCTACAGCCTGGAGCTAAGCCAACCTGAGAGCAGAAGAGGCAGTCAAAGCCACAGTCAACCTATCAATCCGAGAAGGATAAATAAGTGCTCAGTAGGAGGCTCATTTAATTTTAGGTTGTTTGTAAAAAAAAAAAATGTTGACTACTATATTAAGTGCATGTTAAAGGTATTTCTTCTAAATCTGAAACAAGTGTACCACTATTATCATGTATAGTTAATGGGTACTCAGCTGTTAGCCAATGAGTTTAGATAAAAGAATGCAGTTAGAGGAATAGGAATAAAAATTAAAGAGTTTTACGGATAATGTGACTATATTCCTGGAAAACTAAAGAGGATTAGTGGCAAACTACAAACAGTAAGAGAATATGATAAAATGTAAAGAAATAAATATACAGAAATGAAAATAATGAATAACCAATTAAAAGATGTGACAGAAAATTCTATTTTCCATCATAACAATAACAAGAACAACAAAAAACAAACAAGAAAATACCAGGGTACAAACTTTTTAAATTTGTGCAAAAACTGTATGAGGAAAAAATTTTAAACCCCAACCAGATACAGAATAGATTAAAATAAATGAAAAACAAAAACCTATTTTTATTGTTTTTGGATATGAAAACTCAACCTCATCAGAATGCCATTTCTTCCTAACTTGTATATCTGCATGACTTCTATAAAAATATGTATAGGCATATTTTTCTATATTATAAAATCCATATCTAAAATAAACAAGAATTATAAGGAAAGCCCACATCCAAAAAAAAAAAAAAGAGGGGGACTATTAAAAGATATAGCCCTATCAAATATTAAAATATTTCCAAATATGTTGGCAAATAAGGACTTTTTACTACATATTTTTGTGAATAGTCATTTAATAAGAGATAAAATGAAATCCATCTCTCATACCATACCACAAAATAAGTTGCAAATGGAGCAGAGATTAAAAAGTCGAAACTTAAACCACCATGTGCTCAAAGAAGTCATTGATAAATTGTTTCATAGTCAAAGAAAAGGAAAATTTTTAATTATGACAAAAAATTACAAGCTTGAGTACATTAAAACTTCCATTCTAGGAAATACTATAAATATACAAATTATATATTTTCTCAGTATGTAAACTGAGAAATATTTGAGACTGATAGTATACACAAAAGGCTAATTGTTCTAATTTATTAACAGAGTGTTCAGAGAGGAAGAAATAAAAATGCCCCTAAACATATGAAGAGATGGTCAAGCTTATATGTAACAAAAATAAATATTAAAATTATATTTCTTAGCTCTTTAGCAAAAATCTACAAATTTGACAACCCCTGTTATCTGAAAATAATAATACTTATACATCACTAATAGGAATGCAACATGACAACATTTCTGCTGAAGAATGTGGCAAGATCTGGAAAAATTGCTAGGCATTTATGAATTCACTCAATGGTCCTCCTTTAGGAGTCTATTCCTAATATAGACTAGCAAAAACATGAAATTAATTATGCACAAAGTTACTCTTTCTGGTATTATTTGTAGTGGCAAATTATTGGAAATGACCCAGATGTCCATCAGTTTGATACTGATTGGATAAATTATGGTTTGTCTACACAACCAACACAACGCAGCTGCAATATGGAATGAGGATGATTTTTACAAATTGAAATGTAGCAATCTCCAAAATACAATGTGAAATGAAAAAAGCAAAATGCCAAACAGTAGATACATTAGGCTCTCTTTTGTGTATGAAATATATAAATGTATGTACATATGTTTTCTTACATTTACCAAGAAACAATCACTAGATTGGTAAGCAAAAAACACAATAAAAATAGATACCTGTAGAAGAACTGAGGAGATTGAATAAAAGGTTTGGTGAAAAAAATCACACAATATAGTTGCTGTATTATTTTTGTGACATTACTTTTTTGCATTATTTTCACTACAATCTTCCACTTCTGAACTAAGCATAAGATGACTGGATAAAATAAAAGGCATGTCTCTTTCATTAAGGTAAAATTTTGGCATACTTTTTTAAGTCATAGACCCAATTGGCTGGGTTTTTTTTTTAAGTTTGTTTATTTTGAGAGAAGAGACAGACAGACAGAGAGACAGAGCACAGAAGCTGGGGAGGGACAGAGAGGGGGGAGAGAGAGAATCCCAAGCAGGCTCCACACAGTCATTGCAGAGTCAGATGCAAGGGCTCAAACTCAGGAACTGAGATCATGACTTGAGTCGACACCAAAAGTCAGACCTAAAAAACGACTGAACCAACGTTGCCTCCCTATCACTTTGTTTTTAATTGAAATTTGTTGACTTTGTGATTATTGGAAATTTTTTAACAGAATCTGACAGTGAATGGACTAGGAGTCCTATTTTTTCCCCACATAGTAATTTTTTAAAAAATCTTTTCATAGGCATCTTTAAAAAATGGAAAGTTTGCATTATACTACTCATAAAAAGTTATATACTATGAGAGTCTAATTATTTTATCTTTGTGGTATATTTTAAGATCTGAGATAAATACTCTCAATTCTTTTTTTAAATGGCTTGGGTAATCATATTTAGTCAATATTCCAAGTCATGTGCAAAAAAATAAAATTTCCTCATTTGAGATTTTGTTTCAGATTGCTTAAGCCCATAATCATTGGAAAAGGTTTTGGAGATTTATACTATTTGTTTTTACTATTCATTTCTATGATTTCTCTTACAATGTTAATATCTTTCCAATTTTTATAATATAGTTTCATATATTTCTTGTTAAAACTTTTCTGAATATTTTGTTTTTTGCACCAGTTTGTACAAACTAGTTGTATAGTTGTACTATAGGGCAGTTCTTTATTTTGCTACCATTATTTTGTTCCTAAGCACTTTGCTTTCTCATTAGTTTTCACAGATAGAAAAGTATGTTTACTGAAATTATTTAGGACTAGGTTGTCAGGTTTCCAAAAGTTAGAGCCAACATATATGATTTGTGGCTTATTGACTTAATAAAAAATTAGCTCAAGCTTTAAAAATCATATTATAACAGGAACCTTTCAGAGTTGCACTTAAATATGCTGACATGCTGATTATGCTTCCTAGTAATAAAAAAAAAAAAAACCTGTCTGTGGTTTACTATTGGGGATTTTCTATGATATCCTATTATGAGTTTCCACTTTAAAAAAGTGGAAGTTCCAGCAGATCTCTGAGTAACACATTCCAATAATGAATAACCCTCATTATTGGGAAATGTCTTTTAACTCACTTAAATTTCTAATGCTTCAGTTGAAAAGACTTACACAATACTATCTCTTGTGAACTGAAGTAGTTCTTTAACATCTTGCAATATCTGCTTTCATTTTTCTTTTTATTTCCAGCATGGATATCTTTTTATTATTTGCTTTTGTTGGTGGTGGTGGTCTCCCTTATGTTACGACTTTTTTCTTTCACTTAAAATTTTTTAATATAGTTTATTGTCAAGTTGGTTTCCAAATATGTGTTCATTTTTCTTAATGTGAACATTATTTCTCCTTTTTTAATCATTGTTTTCTATGCTTCAAAACTATTCAAAAAGAATATTCTCTTCTTTATAAAAACATCATGGGCTAAATTTCACTTATTGTTATTACTTCCCATCCCTGTATATAACCATGACTGCTAAGGTTTTAAGTGGCTTTTGGCTTGAGGCTTTAAATTATTTAATAGTAATTTTTACCTTTATCACATTTAAAAATGCTAATCAAAAAAGATTATTCTAACTTTAATCATTAGATTAAAAAAATTCTTAGGAAATGAGATTTCTGATGAAAAATACATATACTTAGAAAACTACTTTAGTCACATAAAATTATTTTTTAAAGCACTCTGCACTGGGAGGTTTTATTTCCCAGCTCTGCATTTTTAAATGAGTTTAGATAACTAGTGGTACATGATTAGTCAAAGGTAAATATGAATACTGTAAAATATCTATGAATTGTATTGGACTTTGTTAAATGCATAATACTAGTAGTTAAATACATAGTAAAGTAATAAAAATACTAAATATGTGAAATATTTTTTTCAATTTACGTTCAAAACTATATGGTTTAACATTTTCACTTTAGAGAGGAAATGATATTTTTATTTAACAAAAAAACATTTTTCTAGACAAAGTTTGGGTAGTCCAAGAGACATTAAAAATGAAGACTACGCAGCACTGTCAACAATAGCCAAGTCATGGAAAGAGTCTAAATGTCCATCACCTGATGAATGGATCAAGAAGATGTGGTATATATATATACAATAGAGTATTACATGGCAATGAGAAAGAATGAAATATGGCCATTTGTAGCAAAGTGGATGGACCTCGAGAGTGTCCTGACTTATTTCGCTTCATGTTAAGTGAAATAAGTCAGGCAGAGAAGGACAGATACCATATGTTTGCCCTCATAGGTCTAACAGGAGAACAGGAGAAATTTAATGGAGGACCACAGGGAGGGGAAGGGGGAAAGAGAGTTGGGGAGAGAGAGGGACGCAAAACCTGAGAGACTATTGAATACTGAAAACCAACTGAGGGTGGGAGGGGGAGGGGGGAAAAGAGGTGGTGGTGATGGAGGAGGGCACTTGTGGGGAAGAGCACTGGGTGTTGTATGGAAACCAATTTGACAATAAACTATTAAAAAAATAAAAGTAAAAGTAAAAAAAATGAAGACTACATTGTTATCCATACACATACATTGTTTTTCAGAAGTAGTTCTCAAGATGTGAGACAGAAAAGTAGTTTGGTTTTAAAGTTTGTTGAATTAAAGAATATACATTTATTAAAATCAGCTTAGTATTTATATATTTTTAATGTTTGTTTATTTGAGAGAGAGATTGCATGAGCAGAGAGGGACAGAGAGAGAAGGAGACAGAATCTGAAGCAAAGCCCAGTGTGGGGCTTGAACTTACAAGTTATGAGATCATGACCCGAACTGAAATAGATGGTCAACTGACTGAGGCATTCAAACGCCCCTCAGCTTAGTCTGTTTTTAATGAGAGAAGATTATGAAAGTATCAATTAAAGGCTAAGTTTCATAATAATTTTTTATTTCAAAATTAATTGGTCCATAAAAACCTAGAAATTATGATGCTTGGATCATATGACAAATTTTCAATTTAAATCAATGAAAATAAAATTGGCTTTTTCTCTTGATAGTTGTCTAGATATGTCTATTTTGCTTCAAGAACTGTCTTTATTGATAGAAACATAAATTGAATGTAAACTCTTATCCAGATCCTGTATAATACAGATTCCTCAGGTCTAGGTAGGTGATGTACAACTATTCCTTCTTCACTAATTGTCAATGACCTAAGCTAAAAAATAAATCAAGAATTATGTTTTGAACTTCAAATACTGTCTACTGTGATTGCTCATCATAATTAAAATCAGAAATCTTTCAAGTGTCACTAACTTAAGTAGGATTTTTGTTGTTTTATAAAATCCAATGGACCATTCTTAATGGCTGCATCAATTTTTCTCCCTTATGAGAGCACCAGTGGTCTGATTCAGTTCTTCCTCTCTCTCTATGGCCTAAGCCAAAGTGAGTTGAAATATTAGGGGGAAAATGGATATCATGGTAGAAACCAGAAAGAGATACTTAACTCATTAGTTTTGATTTTCATTCTCTTGATTAACTTGGACTTTTCAGTGAAAATGGATTATAAATCAATGCACAGTATGTTTGTTATTCAGTGGTATGGAGAGATGCAATGCAACTGATGGGTGACTCTACTGTGAGGTTTAAAAGCTTCACAAAGAGCATGCCATTTCATTTTTGAAACCAGCAAAAAAGTAAAGAAATTTGTGAATGAAATAAAATCTGATAGAGAAGGTAAATTCAGCATTGTTTTGCTCATTCCCAAATGAGAGAGCTTTATTGTCTGAGCCTTATCTGCTGTGACAACAGAAGAAAAGAACGGAAATGGTGTTTATCTGTGACATGGTATTCTATGTGGTCACCGTATATTCATTTGTTCAATAAAAATTTGAGTCCCTAATGTGTGACAATTACTGATTACAGACATTTGGAATACAGTGATGAACAACACAGGTAAGCTCCTTATTCCCATGAGGTTTATAATCTGGAACAAGAAAACAAAAAGTGAATTTATAAACTAGAAAAAGTGCCATGTAAATGGATTAAGCATTTTGCTAAGATACGGTAGCTTGTAACAGATGAATATCCATCACAGAAACAAAAGAGAAGGCTGACTAAAGAAAAAAAAGTTTAAAGTATCATAGGCATTAGAGCATTACTGAGTAGAGGACATAATCTCTGAGAAACAGTAGTTATAAGGTTGAGCAACCACTATTTTACAGTTAACTTCTTTCTATCGAAATATCCCAAGGACAGGAGACTCATGATTACAGAGTGGATCCAGGGGAAAAGCTTCTACAAACTTGGAGAAGGAGCATAGCTTTTGGCAGCGCTATGAGGATAGAAATGCATAATAATAATAATAGACCATGATTTCAATAAGACTGGTTGTGGAGAGAACTAATATCAATACTATGTCAGTTTTCACTCAAGATATTTGGCAGTATTCACTCGAGATATATACAAAACCTCTGCACAAGCAAAGAAAAATTTTGAGTAGTATGAACATGTAAAGAAAACCAGGATTAGGGTTTAGAACTCACCAGTAGACACCCCGAGTGTATTTGGAGGGCCACATGTCAAGAAGCTTACCATCTGTGTGTTTTCTTTTAGGAAATTTATGGTTTCAAGTCTTACAGTCAGTCATAAATCCATTTTGAGTTAACTTTTGTGTATATTCAAGTTTCATTCTGTTGTATGTGGCTGTCCAATTTTCTTAGCACCATTTATAGGTTAACCTGTCATTTCTCTATTGTACATTCTTGTCTCCTTTATTGTAAATTAATAGACCATTCAGGCATGGGTTTATTTCTGGACTCTTCAGTTCCATTGATCTATGTGTTGGTTTTTATGCCAGTATCATACTGTTTTGATTATGATAGCTTTGTATTAAGGTTTGAAATCCAGGACCATGATATCTTCAGTCTTGTTGTTCTTTAAGATTGGCTTGGTTAGTTGGAGTCTTTTCAAGTTCCATACAAATTTTAATGTTGACTTTCTATTTGTATGAAAAATGCCAATGCAAAAATTTTTGAGTATAGTTGACACACAATGCTACATTAGTTTCAGGTATACAACTTAGTGATTTGACCACTTTATATATTATTCTAT
The DNA here is from genome assembly GCF_006229205.1 of Suricata suricatta. Taxonomy (NCBI): domain Eukaryota; kingdom Metazoa; phylum Chordata; class Mammalia; order Carnivora; family Herpestidae; genus Suricata; species Suricata suricatta. The sequence goes on along the minus strand of NC_043709.1, from coordinate 38,232,080 downwards.
CTTCACCATAATTATAGCTACCACTGTCCCATTATATCACTATTACAATATCACTGACTGAGTGCCTTTTGCTCTGCTTTTTATTCCTGTGACTTACTCCATAACTGGAGGTCTGTATCGCCCTCTCTATTTCACACATTTTGTCCAAACTCCCTTTTGGCAACAATCAGTTTGTTCTCTGTATTTAGAGTTCTGATTCTGCTTTTTTGTTCATTATTTTTAGATTCCATTTATGAGTGGAATAATATGGTATTTGTCCTTCTCAGTCTGACTTATTTCCCTTAGCATGATACTTTCAATTCCTTCAAAGGTATAATCTCATCCTTTTTATGGCTGTTTCCTTATCTATTCATCTACTGATGGACACTTATGTTGCTTGCTTCCATGTCTTGGTTATAATAAATAATACTGTAATAAACATAGGAGAACATATATATTTTCAAATTAGTGATTTTGCTTTCTCTGGGTAAATACTCAAAAGTGGAATTAGTGGATCATTTAGTATTTTTTTTTTTTTTTGAGGAAACTCGGTACTGTTTTCCACAGTGGCTACACCAGTTTATGTTTCCACCAGCAGTGCACAAGGATTCCTTTTTCTCTACATCCTCACCAGCATTGTTTCTTGTCTTCTTAAATTTTAGCCATTCTAATAGATGTGAGGTGATATTTTTTGTGGGTTTGATCTGCATTTCCCTGATAATGAGTTCTGTTAAGCATCTTTTCACGGTCTCTTGGCCATCTGTCTTTATCTTCTTTGAAAAATTGACTACTCAGGTCCTCTACCCATTAAAAAAATTTTTAATGTTTATTTTTGTGAGAGACAGAGCATGAGCAGGGGAGAGGCAGAGCGAAAGGGGGAGGCACAGAATCCAAAGCAGGTTCCAGGCTCTGAACTATGAGCTGTCAGCCCAGAGCCCAATGCAGGTCTTGAACTCAGGAACCATGAAATCATGACCTAAGCTGAAGTCAGACACTTAACTGACTGAGACACCCAGAAGCCCTGCTGCCCATTTTTAGTAGGATTGTTTGGTTTTTTTATTTTGGGGGGGGTGTTCAGTTGTTTAAGTTCTTTAAATATTTTAGATACTAACCCTTTATAGCTTATGTCATTTGTCAATATCTTCTCCCATTCAGTAGGTTGTCTTTTGTTTTGTTGATGATTTCCTTCACTGTGCAAAAGCTTTTTATTTTGGGGGTACCTGGTGGCTCAGTCAGTTAAGCAGCCAACTTTGGTTCAGGTCAGGATCTCATGATTCATGAGTTTGAGCCCCTCGTTGGGCTATTTGCTGACAGTTCAGAGCCTGGAGCCTGCTTTGGATTCTGTGTCTCCCTCTCTCTCTGCCCCTCCCCAACCCACATTCTGTCTCTCTGTCTTTAAAAAATAAATAAACCTTAAAAAAGAAAGCCTTTTATTTTGAGGTAACCCCAATAATTTATTTTTGCTTTTATTTTCCTTGCCTTTGGAGACCTACCTAGAAAATGTTGCTATGGCTGATGTCATAAGATAAACTACCATACGTGTTCTCTTCTATGGCTTTTATGGTTTCAGCTCTCACATTTAGATCTTTAATCTATCTTGAGTTTATTTTTGTATAGGGTGATAGAGGTCCAGTTTCCTTCTTTTGCATGTCGCTGTCCAGGTTTCCTTGCACCATTTGTTGAAAAGACTGTCTTTTCTCCATTACATAGTTTTCCCCCTTCGTCATAGATTAATAGACCATACACATGTGGGTTTATTTCTGGGATCTCTATTTCATTTTATTGATCTTTGTGTCTATTTTTGTGCCAGTACCATACTGTTTTAATTACTACAGTTTAGTAGTATACCTTGAAATCTGGAGTTGTGTTACTTCCAACTTTGATCTTCATTCTCAGGATTACTTTGGCTATTCAAGATTTTCTATGTTTCCATACAAATGTTAGTATTATTTGTTCTAGTTCTGTGAAAAATGCTGTTGGTATTTTGATAGGGATTGCACTAAACCTGTAGATTGCTTTGGGTAATCAGGACATTTTGACAATATTAATTCTTCAAAGCCATGAGCATGGAAAATCTTTCAATTTATTGTGTCATCTTGAATATCTTTTATTAGTGTTTTATGTTCTCAGATTACCAGTCTATCACCTTTTGGGTTAAGTTTTTTCCTGGGTTACTTTATTCTTCTTGGTGCAGTTCTAATGGTGTCTTTTTAATTTCTCTTTCAACAACTCTGTAATTAATACATAGAAACACTACCATTTTCTGGGTATTTGATATTGTACTACATTATAAATTCATTTCTTCTAGTAGTTTTTTTGGTGGAATCTTTAAAATTTCTATGTATGGTATCATGTTGTCTGCAATAGTGAAATATAACTTATTTTTTACCTATATTGATGCCTCTTATTTCTTTTCTTGTTTGATCGCTGTTGCTAGGACTTCTAGTACTAGGTTTAATAAAAATGATGAGATTGGATCTTGTTCCTGACCTTAGGGGGAAATCTTTCAGTTTTCACTATTGAGGATGATGTCACTCTTGGGTGTTTCATATATGATCAGGGCTGATGTGTGCTTGAGGACCATCGGTTTTCTGAGGTTGCCTGTTCCCTGTGATGACTCACCATTTATGATATCTGGATTCACCAGTTACACTGTAAGGATCCTCCAGTTATGGCATTCAAACCCGTCCCTTATGGATCCAGACCTTGCTCCAGTTTGGGCTTATAAAGTGGGAAGGAAGAGGGTGTTGCCACATCTCCATAGCCCTCTTAAACTGTGACTTACTTTGTACCCTAGCATGAGCAAGACTGGTGTGGACTTGCGGATGCTGGGCTCACTGGTGTTGCAAGTTCAGAGACAACTGGACTCACTAGTTTTGGTGTCCAGACCCTGTTCCATTCTAGGCTTTTAAGGTAAGGTGGAAACATGAACCATGTTGTTCTCCAGTCTCTTTTACCTGGAGAGCTTTCCTGCAATTCCCCAGCCACTTGGCAGAGCTGTAGTGTTGTCTCTTTTTTATGCTAGTGCCTCTTTTAAACCATGGCTTGTTTTCTTTGCCCAAGACAGAGAAGGATCTATTCCTGGTTGCTTAGTACTATTCCTCCCCACTGCTGTTTGCAGCATTGGGGATGGGAATTCCCTTTATTTACCACGTCTCTCTCTCTGCGGCTATTCTCTTGCCATTCTCTTTGGTTGTTTATTTAGCTGTTAGTTTAGTCCTCAGCTCTTCTTCAGGAGTATTTGTTCTGTAATAGGTGTAATTTGGTGTGTTCTGTGGAGTGGGTGAGTTCAAGGTATTCCGGCATTGTCATCTTTAATGGGAACTCTAAGCCATTGGAATTCTGTTACAGCTTGCATTGAATCAATAGACTGCTATGCGTAGTAGGGACATTTTGACAATATTAATTCTTCTAATTCACAACCATGAAATATCATTCCATTTATTTGTGTTCTCAGTTTCTTTCATTAATGTCTGTTAGTTTTTAGTGCACAGATCTTTCACTCCTTGGTTAATTTCTTGGTATTTTATTTTTTGATAAGACTGTTTTCTTCATTTTTTCCTGATACTTCATTATTAGTACTTAGAAATGTAACAAGTTTTTGTATATTGATATTGTACCTTGCAACTTTACTGAACATGTTGATTAGTTATAACAGTGTTTTGAAGGAGTGTCTAGGGTTTTCTTTTTATGTCATCTGCAGATAGTGACAGTTTTATTTCTGGATTTCCAATTTGCATACCTTTTCTTCTCCTCTTTCTCTTTCTTTCAATTGCTGTAGCTAAGACTTTCAATAATTGGTTGAATAAAGGTACCAAGAGTAGGCTTTGTCTTGTTCCTATTTTTAAAGGAAAAACTTTCAGATTTCCAACATTGAAGATAATTTTAGCTGTGAGCTTATCATATATAGCCTTTATTATGGTTAGGTATGCTCCCTTTATACTCATTTTATTATTTTGAGGTATGTTTCCTCTATAGTCACTTTACTGAGAGTTTTTCAATCATAAATCATGCTGAATTTTGTCAAATTATTTTTCTGCATCTATTGAGATGATCCTTTGATTTTTATCCTTCGTTTTGTTAATGTGTTGTATCATGATTATTGATTTGCCAATGTTGAATCACACTTAGATCTTTGAAATAAACCCCACTTGAGCATGGTGTATGATCTTGTTAATATATTACTGAATTTAGTTTGCTAGTATGTTTGACAGTTTTTGCATCTATGTTCATTAGGAATATTCACCTGTAATTTTCTTGTAGATTCCTTGTCTTGTTGGTTATAAGAGTGGTGCTGGCCTCATAAAAGAAGTTTGGAATGATTTGCTCTCAATTTGGAAGTTTGAGAAGGATTGGTATTAATTTTTTGAATGTTGAGTAGAATTCACCAGTGAACCCATTTTGTCTTGGACTTTTGTTTGTTGAAAAGGTTTTGATGATTGAATCTCCTTATTAGTAATCAGCTTATTTCAGATTTTCTATTTTTTCTTGATTCAGTCTTGGTAGGTTGTATGTTTCTAAGAACATACTCATTTTTTTTCTTGGTTGTCCAATTTGTTGGCACATAAGTTTTCATAACAGTCTGATTCTTTGTTTTTCTGTAGTATCAGTTGTGACATTTCCTCTTTAATTTCTAATTTTATTTATTTGAACTCTTGCTTTTTTTCCCTTGATGAATCTAATGGTTTGTCAATTGTTTTTACCTTTCAAAAACCAGATCTTAGATTTATATTTTCTATTGTCTTTTTAGCCTCTATTTCATTCATTTCTGCTGTAATCTTGTTATTTTCCATATTGTGCTAACTTTGGGCTTTGTACTTCTTTTTCTAGTGCTTCGAGGTGTTGCTGGGATTTTTTTGTTTTCAAAATTTTTGTCCTTTCTCACGGTAGGCGTTTATCACTATGAACTTCTCTCTTAGAACTGCTTTTGCTGTCTCCCATAAGTCTTAACATGTTATATTTCGATTTTTGTTGTCTCAAGGTGTTTTTTTTGTCTCTTGATCCACTGTGGTTCAGCAGCATGTTGTTTAATTTCCACATGTATATTAATTTTCCAGTTTTCTTCTTGTAAAGGGTTTCTGGTTTATACCATTGTGGTTAGGAAAGAAGCTTAATATGATTTTAATTTTAAACATGATAATACTCATTCCATGGCTTAATATATGAGCTACATGGAGAATATTCCATACACACTTTAGAATAACGTGTATTCTATTGCTTTCAGGTGGAATGTTTTGTATATATAGTAAACCTTTGGATTGTGATTAACTTGTTCTGCAAATGTTATATGAGACGAGCAAACATTTCTAATAAATTTTAAATTGATAAATGAATGATGCCTTACAGTAAGAGTAGTCTATGATGCCGAATGTCACATGATCACAACTGAAGCATTGGTTCTTGAAATTCACTTTGATATCTGAGTGCTTTGCATTACAAACATGTTTCCAGAATGAATAATGCTTGCAAACCAAGGTTTTATTGTGTATGTTAAATCCATCTGGTCTAATGTGTCATTTAAGGCCAATGTTTCCTTACTGGTGTTCTGTCAATGAACAGTGATCTATGCATTACTTTAAGTGGGGTATTAAAGTCTGCTCACTTTTATTGTACCACTATCTATTTCTCCCTTTAGGTTTGTTAATATTTGTTTTACATATTTAGGTTCTTCTATTTTGGGTGCATAAATACTCTCAAATGTTATATCTTCATGCTGGATTACTCTATCACCATGTAATTCACTTCTTTGTCTCTTATTACTACCTTTGTTTTAATGTTGGTTTTTGTCTGAGGTAAGTATAGCTACCTCATCTTTCTTTGGCTTTCCATTTGATTGGAATATCTTTTTTCCATTCTTTCATTTCTGTATGTGTGTGTCCTTATATCTGAAACGAATCTTTTGTAGGCAGCATATAGCTAGGTCTCATTTTTTTTACCCATTAAGCCACTCTATGTCTTTTGATTATAAACTTAGTCTATTTACATGTTAAGTAATTATTGATAGGTATGTACTTATAGCCATTTAAAAATTGGTTTTTTGGGTGTTTTATGCTTCCTCCTCTTTGTTTCTCTTGCTTTCTTTGTGGTTTGAATGATTTTATTTAGTGGCATGCTTAGATTCCTTTCTCTTCATTTTTTGTGTGCCTAATGTAGGTTTTTGGTTTGTGGTTACCATGAAGCTACATATCACAACATATATTTGTAGCAGTCTATTTTAAGTTGACAATAACTTAAATTTGAAAGTATTCTAAAGCTATACATTTTTAGTATCCACATCCCTCTGCATGTTACTATCATTTGTTCTCTTAACAGATTCTTCTGTTCTTTTGTGCACTAAATGCATAAAATAGTGTGTTCGTATAAACTGAAAATTATGGTAGTTATGTACATATGCATCTTTGAAGGTAAAATGGAGCTCTCAGCTGACCTGAAATGTGAAGACAGCATAAGTGAAAAATAAACCTTTGTGTCTTATGCCTCTGAGTCGTGTTACTGTGACTTACTGACATGAGACCTTACCTTGTCTATTATATTTCCCAAAATAATCTGACCATATTTCTACTCTCCACCCTGTATACTACTTCTGATATGCTAGCCTTCTTGATGTTCTGAAACAAGCTAGGTCTATTTCAACTCAAGATCTTTAAATTGGAAATCTCAAAATTGAAATTCACTTCCATCTGACACCTGTATGGATCAATACCTCACATCTTCCACATCCTATGGCAAAAGCTGTCTCCTCAATAAGGGCTTTCCTTACTTTTCCATTTAACATTTCAACATCTACATAATCCTTCTCCTTCCACCTGGCTTAATTAATTACATATAATTTACTATCATCTAATACACTATATATTTGCTCGTTTGTGTTTTTCTTATTTGATTCACCTTCACTAGAACATGAGGGCAAGCCTTTTTATTTAGTTTTTTTAAGAGAGAAGTTCTAGGTTCACAGTAAAATAAATAGGAAGGTAAGAAATTTCCCACATACATCCTCTCCCCACACATGCCTAGGCTTTTTTTATTATCAACATCCCTTAGCAAAGTGGAACATTTATAAAAAATGATGAACCTACATTGACACATCATAATCGCCCAAGTCCATAATATATATTATAGTTCACTCTTGGGGTGTACATTCTATGAATTTGAACAAAGGTGTGATAACATGTATCCATTATGATATCATATAGAGTATTTTAACTGCCCTAAAAATCCTTGAGCTCTCCCAACCCTAACCTCTGAAACTACTATTCTTTTTATTATGTTCATAGTTTTACATTTGCCAGAATGTAATATATTTGGAATTAGAATCTTTGGAGCCTTTCTGATTGGTTTGACTTAGTAATGTGCACTTAAGTATCCTGCATGTTTTCTCATGACTTGATAGCTTTTTGTTTTTCTTAGCCCTGAACATTGTTCCATTGTCTGGATGTACCATGGTTTATTTCCCCATCCACCTGCTAAAGGATATCTTTGTTGCTTCCAAGTTTTGACAATGATAAATCTGCTATAGACATTTTAGTGCAGCTTTTTGTGTGAACATAAATAATCAACTCCTTTGGGTAAACATTAAGGAGTGTGATTGCTAAATCATATTAAGTTTTTAAAGAACTACCAAAATTCTTTCCAAAGTGGCTGTACCATTTTACATTCCCACCAGGAATGAATAAGAGTTCCTTTGCTCTGTATCCTCGCCAGTATTTGGTATTGTCCCTGTTCTAAATTTTGGCTGTTCTAATAAGCTTCTAGTGGTATTTCACCATTTTAATTTGATATATGATGTGGAACATATGCTTATTGGCCATGCTGCTCTATCTTTTTTGGTGAGGTATTTGTTAAGATTTTTTGGCCCCATTAATAATCGGGATGTTTGTTGAGTTGTAAGTGTTCTTTATATATTTTGGATAACAGTCCTTCATCAGATGCTTCTTCTGTAAACCTTTTCTCCTAGTTTGTGGCTTGTCTTTTCATAATCTTAACAGTATATTTCAAAAGCATAATTTTTAAAATTTTAACAAAGCCTATTTTATTAATCCTTTTTTTTCATGGATCATATTTTATGGTATTGTGTTTAAAAAGGCATTGCCAAACCCGAGGTCATATGGACTTTGTAGGTGTTTTTTTATAGGGATTTTATAGTTTTGTGGTTTACATGTATGTCTGTAATCTATTTTGAGTTAATTTTTGTGAAGGGTTTAAGGTTTATATTTACATTCATGCTTTTGCATATAGATGTCCAGATGTTACAGAAGGGCTTTTTTGTCTACTTTTAAACTGATAAATCCCCATTGCCTAGAAAAGTTCTTGGTGCACAGTAGGCTCTCAAAAACTTTTAAAACAAAAGAATGTACATTATGTGTGTATACCACAATTAAAATAAAAATTTGTATTAAGAAATATTTTCTTTTCAAATACTATTATTTATGGAAGATTATTTAGTGCCAGGAATTACTTACTAGAGAGTTAATTTCTTGAGCTTGTTTTTATCTAAGAATTGAAACCAGAAACTTTGAAGGGGGTAGGAGATTCAGTTAATGGATGAGAATGAAAATAATTGGAAGAGAGAAAGTAGAATGAAAGCTACTGTGGCCAGATTAACAAGGAATCCAAAATTTGAGTTCTGCAAGTCTTTGAGGCCAATATATGCTGAAGACTAGCTATTAGATAATACCTCCTTTCTAGAAAATAAATGTGACTTTGAGAATCTCCTCAAACTCTGATCAATGAGTTAGATCTTAGAACCAGATTCATTTGTTTTAGACAGACAAAATAGTATTCATTTGACTTAACTGTTTTAGAGCAAATTCTTTTTCATTAGGGAAACATTGAATTCTTACCATTTCCAGAAAAAATTGAACACTTCATTTTAATTATGGCATTTTATCTCCATCAAAATCTTATGAGACAGTGTCAAGGTAGACATCAGCTCTGTTTTGACCATGAAGCATAGATAGTTTTGTCTCATAGGGTATTTTGAGGGCTAGTCCAGATAGATACCACAACAGAACATTAGGTAGATTCCCAATAAGACATTGAGGACTATTTTGGAAAGGAGTGGAAGAAATCTTGCTAAGTGCCAAAATGTATACATAAGAACTTACAAACCTATTGTTGTTCCAATATTTTGTGTACGGAATAATATCTGTAGTTGGCCAAGGTCATAAAGGGAGAACCAAAATTCATATCCAGATTTTTATGTCTTCTCGTGTAGTATATTGTAAGCCTTAAGGTGCATAAGATTCACTTGGTCATAGTGTTTAAACTCAGTCTTTTATTCCAGAGGTCTAAAGTGTGTCTGGGATTCTTTGTTTCTAACAAACTTCCAAGCAATACAGATGCTGCTGTTTATATTCCACCCTCCGAGTAGTACTATCCTAGAGAGAGCTGAATGTGAGATAACGAAAAGATGATAAATGCAAGATTAGCCCGTTGAAACATTTGGAATCATTACAGAAAACTAAATGAGGTCTCATTTTTTTTCTACCACAAAGTGTCAAATCCCAGCATGAAGCAAGTACTTCTATTACACCTTTACTAACAGAAACAATCCCAAGGTGAACAAAAATAAGGCGATAATGAAGACAATCAATCATAGCATATCATACTCTGGTAGGGCAGTAGAGGGCGTGGTGGGGAAGCCCTGGAGTTTTAGGTAGGTTTTTGTATATGGTTTTCATATCAGTCAAACTAGGATTTGGCCATGTCTTTCCCCATTAAACCAAGATGGTTACTAAGGAGAAAGGTAAAATACAAAAAATATATATATACATTTTCCTTTTCTTTTCAGAAATTTGGCATGATTGGGTGAGATTGCTTAAATCGTGTTGAACAAAGTTTGAAAAATTTTTAGATATTTGGCTAGATATCTTCTACCACACACAGACACACTCCTAGCTGGTAACTCCCTAGGAAATACCAAGTAGATGCTCAGGAGATCAAATACAGATCAAAGACAAATCAGATCAAATAGAGATAACATAAATAATTTACCCCTCCAGACCTGAGCTATACTGTGAGTTCAATTTTGCAACTTTAGTATTCAAACATTTGGAATATAACCCATTCGTGACCTACTATAAATGCTTTAAAAATTTTTGTTAATTTTTTTTGCTTAATTAGAAGGATATCTGTTTGATGATAGTGGCAATGTTTTAGAGTACTATATAGAGTAATTTACTATTTATATGAGCAATTTTACATCCACTGATACTTCAGTGAAACTGGCTTTAAAAATTTAGTGTTTAGTTCCCATTAAAATGGTTACTTAATAATAAGCATAATTCAGGATTTTAAGAAGCATATATAAATTTGGGGTGCCTGGGTGTCTCAGTCTGACTTGATTTCAGCCCAGCTCATGATTTGATGGGTTTGTGGGTTCAAATCCTGCATCCAGCCCCCTGCTGACAGTGCAGAGTTTACTTGAGATTTTCTCTTTCTCTCTGTTTCTCTCTCACTCACTCACTCACTCAAAATAAACATAAAAAAAGCATTATATAAATTTTGGAAAAAATGAAAAAAGAAATCATACAAATGGTGAAATGGTGTTTGGATTGTTTTTAAATTAAGGACCTTATTTAAAGCTTCTATCATTGAGTTATAAAACCAAAAAAAAAAAGCTATTTTCCTCTACTGGTTTTTATAGTCAAAACCATAAAGCCACTTTTTTAAATTTTTAATTATGGTCTTTTCAGGGTTTTGCATTCCATTCCTTTTGAAGTTTATATAGTTCACTATGTCAGTTTTCACCCCCGGGTGACAGTCTCATTTTCTAGAACTTCTGAAAACTCATGAACCAACTTCTTCATGAGTTTTTAAAATGTTATTTTCTTTTGACCTGCCATGTGAAAACAGTGAAACTTAGCAATAATAATAAGCCTATTTCTATGGAAATAGTCTAGATACTATTGAATCAATCTTGCTAGATGCTGAACAATTCATGAACTGCTTGTTGAAATTCAATAAGCAGTTTATGAATACTTGAATTGAGAGATTCTATTAAAAAAATCAAACTGGTAAATTCCACAGGTGACCAATGATAATTCAAACCAAATTCAGACTGGTTATGAAACTACTCAGTTTTTTTTTTTTTAATTTTTTTTTGTTTTATTTATTTTTGATACTGAGAGAGACAGAGCATGAGAGGGGGAGGGGCAGAGAGAGAAGGAGACACAGAACTGGAAGCAGGCTCCAGGCTCTGAGCTAGCTGTCAGCACAGAGCCTGATGCGGGGCTCGAACCCACGACCGTGAGATCTGACCTGAGCCGAAGCCGGAGGCTTAACCGACTGAGCC
>NC_043709.1:38213665-38220708 GCF_006229205.1 Suricata suricatta | reverse complement strand
TTGTTTTATTTATTTTTGATACTGAGAGAGACAGAGCATGAGAGGGGGAGGGGCAGAGAGAGAAGGAGACACAGAACTGGAAGCAGGCTCCAGGCTCTGAGCTAGCTGTCAGCACAGAGCCTGATGCGGGGCTCGAACCCACGACCGTGAGATCTGACCTGAGCCGAAGCCGGAGGCTTAACCGACTGAGCCACCCAGGAGCCCCGAAACTACTCAGTTTTAAAACTCATTCTGAGTGGGCTCGTGGCAGTAAGAATAGACAAGGTGTGACTACAAGTAATGAAACTCATTTTCTTAGCTGGTTTGGTAAAGCAGGCTCTCTGAACAATTTCAAATGAGTTTCAAAAGCGTTTCAAGCTGTGGTGGCATCACTATAATTAATGTACAGTCTCCCAGGGCGATTTCTTAGAAGGTCAGAACTCATACTGGTATTTGTTAGCATCGTCCTTGTTATTTTCTGATCACACTTTTAGGTTAGTGTCAGGCACTTTGCACCTATAAGAATGCCTTTCAAAGGCCCTTGAAAAGGATGGCACTGGGAGCCTTGTCCATATCTGAAGTGTAGAAAAAGAAAATACAGCCATATCCCTTGTACTATCAGAGTGCATCCTTACTCTGTGATGGATACCTTTTTAATTGCTGTCCTTAAAACCTTGATCCAAAAGCCTTAGAAGTAAACAGCTCTCTACCATTATCCTATTAGAAGTGAACAGTCTCTCAATCCTGACCTAATTTTTAGAAAAGAAGACAAAAAGCACTTAAAAACCATTCTGAAATATAGTCTCTACAAACGCTTTCCTGTGGGGGATCTTACTAGCCTATTAAAACATTTTGTAATCCCAGAACTTAAAATATGGAACCACAAGTACGTTAGCACAGTGTGTAATGTGAGTGGTCGCACAATATCCAGCACTCACGGTGAGCTGATTTCTAGAACTGTAGCTGCACCAGCTGTCCAGGGAGCTGAAGCTGCCAGTCCACCCTCCTACCTCCCTTGGAGGAGACTAGGTGGTAGCAACCATCCGAGTGGGCGGAAACTGAGGAAATGGAAGAATAAAGTAGAGGAGGAGGGAAGGTGGCTCACGCACGGCTGTGATGGAATAAATGACACAGCTTGAATTCAACAGTGCTTCTGTTCCTGTTTTTAGACCGATGATGTGCAAAGCCCTTTTTTTCCCTCCTCCTTTTTAAATTAGCAAACATAATCCTTACTAAGCACCTGGCTGCTTTGCTCCTAGACCGCATCGGTGTCTGTCTCCTTTCATCTGTCATTTTAATGCAAAATATGAATGCAGTTTCACTGCTTTAAGAGATTCACTGGGAACCTACTGATATTTTTCCACGGACAAGAACACTTAAAAATACATCTTTTATCAGAATTTCAAGTATTAGAATAATAGAGAAATGACGGCAGGAATAAGCAAATGGCTTAGGGGAAAATCACAATCTACTTTCCAAATAACAGTTTTTAAGAATCCTGTTGCTATCACAAGCCATAATTAAATTGTTACATAATTAAAATGAAATAATAGATTATAACTCAGTGTTATGCTTTCAGTTTCTCTGTTTCCAAAGGGGTGAAGGATATAGGAAGTAGCATGAATTGGACTAAAATTAATAGTCCAGTTACACAAACATTTTTTGGTTGATTTGGATAAATATTGAAACGTTTGTTACATCAATATATCAGCATGACCTTTTCTTCAACACCACAAATGTCTAACTCCCCTTTGGCTGCTCATGTGAATTCAGCCCTATCACCAGCAATTAGCTATAAACACAATTCCCAAGGTGGGCTGCTTCAGGTTGTGTGGAAAGGCTGCCATTAGTATTTCTTAGAGGCAATCAGAGAGGTTAGTGCCGTATCAAGGCCTGAGGGTCCTCCCAGACAGGAATGTGTCTAGCAGTGTCAGTGTCTGACTCTAGTTACTTCATAGGATAGTCTTTTATCAGACACTATTTTAGTGGAGTATGTATACAGAGTAAGATGAGATGATGTGAAAGCTTTAAGAGTTCCAGTACTTTTGGGTTCTGAAGACTGTCATCAAGGTGGAAATTTGGCCAAGTCTGCACTGATGGCCTGTGCCAGGCATCAGGAGCACCAGTGATCTCATGTGCCCACTTTCCTTCCGTATATGTGAGCACTTATATACAAAAAGAGGATGACAGGGCACCTAGGTGGCTCAGTCAGTTAAGGAGATGACTGCAGCTCAGGTCATGATCTCTGGTTGGTGAGTTCCAGCCCTGCAACAGGCTCTGTGCTGACAGCTCAGAGTCTGTGTCTCCCTCACTCTCTGCCCCTTCTCTCTTTCTCTCTTTCTCTGTCTCTGTCTCTCTCTCTGAAAAATAAATAAACACTAAAAATTTTTTAAGAGGTACAATAACTATGCAGAAAAGAGGACAGGTAAATATAAACATAGAAAAGGTGTCAGGGTGAGCACACACAGGACGATTCTTCCAGGACAATTTGTTATGGAAAAAACAATCAGAGTGTAAAACTGATGGAATTAAAAAATAATTATCCATGGGAAAAAATGTCCAAGTATGTGGACATTTCAGAATTCTTGTGGGAATTCTCCAAGTGTGGGTGTAGACACCAGCTTATTTCATTTTTGATATGTGTTTTTACAAGAACTACATTGAAAGCATGCACTAAAATCTGTGCTACAGAGCTAATGTGAAAATAGCCTAAATCTAAAATTATATTCCTGTTGCTGTTTCCGCACACATCTACTTTTGAAAATACTTAGACTGCTTAATATCTTAAAATTTTCTATTGAGAAATCCTATAAATAAAATATTCATTGGGATTTCTATTTGACAATGTGTGAAATAATGGATCCCAGTGCCATATTTATGTTATAAAATTGTAGCTTCACATTTGACAAAGAATTTTCCAAGTACAGATTAAAGATCTCTAATATACATTTTCATTTTAGCTGTATTGGATACTGTCAAATTATCATAAATTCTGACAAAAGTTAACTGTGTTGAAGATCTGATTCTTCATATAAAAGATTATAGTTAAAGTGTTAAACTCTGGATGGATTAGCTCAGAATCATAGAGAATACATTTCTGTTTTCAGAGAAGTCAACTCTTTTAAAGACTACCTAAACATTTTCACCACTTTTAGTAAATTTTTTTTTGTGTGAAGTAGTATATACTGTTGATTAAGTTCTTTAGACTTTGACTTCTAGCTGACCTGGTTTTTATTCTATGGTCTATCACTTTTTAGGCTTAGACAAATTTTAATGTCACAAAGTCTTGGTTTTCAGACTTATTAAAAAGAGATGGAAATTTATCTCAGAGAAATTTTTGTGGAGATTCAAATGATATGAGTAAGTTGTTTAGGATAGAACCTGGTATATATGAGATACTGCTTTTATCACAAATCAAAAATAAAGCTTAAATTACAATAGATTAAATTGCAATTTCAGTAGAGAACATCAGATTGATAGTGACTTTAGTATAGAATATCATTGTACTAAGTTGGTAAATTAACACATGCCTCCTAATAACCTGTTCCAAAATTTTCAGGGTGGCCAGGTACCAGTATTATTAAACATTGAAGAAACATATTTACTTGACAAATATATGACTTAAACTAGCTGACCTCCCATATCAACAGAATTATTGACCTAAAATCAGGAAGTTTAATCAGTTCATATTCAAAAAGAAATTAAGGCAATGTCTTATATAAGGAAAACAGGGCCAAAGAGACAAATAATCTCATTTCAATGAAATAAAAATGTCAGAGGTATTATAGATAAGGTCTTATCCTCCACCAATAGAGAATATAAAGAGATGGACTGAAAAGGAGAAATTAGGTATTACATAATTCAGTTCATATTGAAAGTTTTCATCTTCAGGTCAGTAGATCAAATACGATCTCGGGCAGTACAGAAGACTAAGTATACTGGTTGTTCCTGCCATGAAAAAGGCAGTATAATTAAGGTCTCACCCCACCCAGGTCCGCACCAGACACCCAGGAATGAGTCACTGCTCTGATGGGCTGATTGCTCTGGGCAGAGCCAAAGTAGTGATTAAATAGCTCAGAGCTTTGGAGCTTGAGGGAACCTCTGCTTTAATTCTCCTTCAAGCTTAAATTAGGGTTGATTCTGGAGGATATCCAGTGATTGCTAAGGATTTAAGAGGATGGTCTTCTGCAAGCCATCCACAGGAACTGATGCCAACAGGCTCTTCACTGAGCAGATGAAGTGCGGGTTGGGGAGCTCTTGGGCTGATTTGTTTCTCATATATGATGAATGTTTTCAAATATAAATTATTAACCATGCTTTAAAATTGACTGTATAAAACGAATCTTCAGTTAACCTACCCTTCAAATGGTCTGCAACAAATAAACAACCACAGATGTGAAAACATTCCTTTACTCAACATATGACTAACTATAAAACATTACATCACACTACTTTTATTTTGTCACATGAGACTTTACAATAGGGATCCAAAAAGACCCCTTATAAACTGCTCAAAATAATCTATTTTTTTAAGTTAATTGGCACCGAAGGTTATAGTGGATACTGATTAGTTTCACTGGTTGAACATGCTGCTGCTGCTAAAATCCATGGCTTAAGTTTTGCACATCTAGGTTATCCATAGATTATTCATGCATCGTGTATCCAGGTTATCCAGGGATATTTGTGCATTGCCCAGCCAACTGTGTACCGAGAATAATTTAGTTCCACACCCACATATGTGCACATTCGCTGTGATCGGAATTTTAAAACATCTACCTACTGAATATGTGAGAAGGATTGTATTCAACCCATCACCACTCTTCATTGCTCCAAATGATTATCTTGGAAAGCTGTGAGGACAAAATGCATTTTTGTGTGAAGAGACTCCTCCATAGATTTGATTCTGGACTTCTAGAGGCTTATAATCAAAGATAAAATGACAGAACTTACAGAGTTTATATTATTATAATGGTAAATAAGTTCCTTAAAACTTGTATTTGAATAAACTGGATCTCATTTTAAGTTATTGGTAACTGGAAATGCTTTTCTCCTGCTGGAAAGAAGAATATAATGAAAGAAATAGTTCATCATGCTTAACATTTCCCATTCTGAGGCTCTACTCTCTCATACATTCACAGTTGCTGGTTTTCCACTATGATTCAAGGACCCTTAAACAGTGAACTCAATAATGAAGGTTGTAGAGTTGAATTCAGATCATGATTCATACTCTGGAACTCACATCCCAGCTCTTTCATTTGGGACAAATATTTAATTCCTCTCAGCCTTTTTTTTTTTTAATTGGTTTGAACAGTTTGTAAACTGATACATTTATAAGGTATTTTTAAAAAGTAATTAGCTATATTCCCTGAATTCCTTCATTATGCCTAGCAAACTATTAGACACTCAATGAGTACTATTTGTAGTACCACTTAGTAGAACCACATTGTAGAACCACATTGTCTCTCTCTCCCCCCCCCCTTTTTTTAAGCAATTGAGTTATAACTGACAGAAAACATGTTTCAGGTGTGCAACATGTTGATTAAATATTTGTATTTATTGCAAGATGATCACTACAAGTCTAGCTAATATCTGTCCCTCTACATAGCTAAAATTTTTTTGTGATGACTTCTAAGAACAACTCTCTGAGCAACTTTAAAATACAAAATACAGTGTTATTAACTATAGTCACCATGCTGTACTTATTTTCTTATTATTTATATTTTTAACCTTTAAGCCCTTTCACCTACCTTGGTCCCCCCTCTTTGAGCTTCTGGCAACCACCAATCAGCTGTCTGTATCCATAGGCTTTTGTTTTGTTTTGTTTTGTTTTGATTTGATTCCACATGTAAATGAGGTCATATGGCATACATCTTTCTCTGACTTACTTCACTTAGTATAATGCCCTCAAGGTCCATCCATGTTGCAAATAGCAAGATTTCATTCATTTTTGAGGTTGAATAATATTTGAACCCAGCAATAAATAAGAATGAAGTCTTGCCATTTGTCATTTGAAGCCCAGTGGATGGAGCTAGAGTATAGTATGCTACATGAAATCAGAGAAAGACAAATATATGATTTCACTCATAAGTGGAATTTAAAAACAAAACAAATGAACATAGGGGAAGGGAAGGAAAGATAAGAAAAAAGAGGGAGGCAAACCATAAAAGACTCTTAAATACAAAGAACAAACTCATGATTGCTGGAGGGGAGTTGGGTAGGAGGATGGGCTAAATGGGTGATGGGTAATAAGGAGGGCACTTGGGATGAGCACTGGTTGCTGTATGTAAGTGATGAATCACTAAATTCTCCTGAAACCAGCAATATGTTCTATGTTAACATGGATTGAAGTTTTTTAAAAAAAAATATTAAAAAGTAAAAGTAAATGTTAAAATGCTGAATAATATTCCTCTGCACCACTACACATACACACACACACACACACACACACACACACACACACACACACACATCTTCCTTATCCATTCATCCACTAATGGATACTTAAGTTGCTTCTGTATCTTAGCTGTTAGAAATAATGCTACAATGAATATACGGATGCATATATCTGTTCTATTTAGTATTTTCATTTTTCTTTGAATAAATATTCAGATCTAGAACTGCTAGATCAATATAACAGTTCTATTTTTTTTCCAAGTACCTCACTACTGTTTTCCGTAGTTGGCTGCACCGATTTATATTCCTGTCAATAGTGCACACGGGTTCCTACCTCCTCACTGGATAGTTTTATAACTTGTCTGTTTAATAATAGCCTTTCTAATAGGTGTGAGGTGATAGTTTGTGGTTTAATTAGCATTTTCCTGATGATTAGTGATGTTGAGCATCTTTTCATGTATCTGTTGTCCATTTATATGTCTTCTTTGGATAAATGTCATTCAGAAATTTGCCCATTTCTTTTTTTTTCCATAATATTTTATTGTCAAATTGTTTTCCATACAACACCCAGTGCTCTTCCCCTTAAGTGCCCTCCACCATCACCACCACCTCTTCCCCCCACCCCCTTCCCCCTCAACCCTCAGTTCATTCTCAGCATTCAATAGTCTCTC
>NC_043709.1:38141151-38213565 GCF_006229205.1 Suricata suricatta | reverse complement strand
AAACCTTCTGGAACTGATCAATGAATTCAGTAAAGTCGCAGGGTACAAAATCAATGTACAGAAATCAGTTGCATTCCTATACATCAAAAATGAAGCAGCCGAAAGAGAAATTAAGAAACTGATCCCATTCACGATTGCACGAAAAGCCCATTTCTTATTTCAATTGTTCATTTTTGTGCTATCCCGTTGTATGAGTTCTTTATATAGTTTGAATACTAACCCCATATCAAATGTTTTCTCCATTCAGTATGATTTTTTTTTCATTTGGTTGATGGTTTCTTTTGTGGGCAGAAGGTTTTCAATTTTATATAGTCCCACTTGTTTCTTTCCACTTTTGTTCCCTTTGCTTTTGGTGCCAGACTTGAAAAATGATCACTAAGACCAATGTCAAGAAATTAACCATCTGTGTTTTCTTCTAGGAGTTTTCTGGATTTAGGTCCTCCTTTTAAGTCTTTAATCAATTTTGAGTTAATTTTTGTGTATGGTTTGAGCTAGTGCTACAGTTGTATTCTTTCACATGTAGCTGTCGTTTTCCAAGTACCATTTATTGATAAAATTATTCTTTTCCCACTGTATACTTTTGGCTTTTTTTGTCATAAATTGTCTGCATATGTTTAGGTTTATTTCTGAGTTCTCTGTTGTGTTTCATTGATCTGTGTGTCTGTTTTTATGCTTCTGCCATATTGTTTTGATTACGTTAGATTTGTAATACAGTTTAAAATTACGGGGCTTGAAGCTTTCAGCTTTATTCTTCTTAAGAGATAAAGGGTTTTTTTATTATTTCGTGAAAAATGCCTTAGGAATTTTTCACAAGGATTAGATTGAATTTGTAGATTGCTTTGGGTAGTATCGACATTTTAACAATATTAATTGTTTCCATTGGTGAACACCCATCTTTGTGTCATCTTCAATTTCTTTCATCTATATTTCATAGTTTTCAGTGTACAGGTTTTTTACCTTGTTTAAATTTATCCCTAATTTTTTAATTGAAATTATAAAAGAGACTGTGTTCTTAATTTTTCTGACAGTTCATTATTAGAAATGTTTGGAGGGAGCCTGGGTAGCTCAGTCAGTTGAGAATCTGACTCTTGATTTCGGCTCAGGTCATGATCTCACAATTGTGAGATCAAGCCCAGCATCAGGCACCATGTGGACCCTGGTTAAGATTCTCTTTTGAGGTGCCCAGGTGGCTTCGTTGGTTAAGAGTCCAGTTTTGGCTCAGGTCATGATCTCATGGTTTGTAAAGTCGAGCCCTGTGTAGGGCTCTGTGCTGACAGCTCAGACCCTGGAGCCTATTTCAGGTTCTGTGTCTCCTGGTCTAGGTGTCCCTCCCCCTACTCAAGCTCGCGCTCCCTTGCTCCCTCCCAAAAATGAATAAATGTTAAAATGTTTTTTAAAAAAGATTCTCTCTCTCCCTCTCTCTCTGCTCTCCCCCCACTTATGCTTGCTCTCTCTACATAGGAAAAAAACAAATTTTTGTATACTCACTTTGTGTCCTGAAACTTTCCTAAATTTGTAGATTAGCTATAACAGTTTAAGTGAAGTCTTTAGTGTTTTCTATATATCAGATTATACTATCTGAAAATTGTAACAATCTTCTTCCTTTCCTTTATTGTCTTTTATTTCTTTTTCTTACCTAATTGTTGTGGCTAAGGCTTAGAATACTTTGTTGAATAAAAATGACAGAAGTGGGCATTTTTGTCATGTTGCTTAGAGGAAAGCTTTTAGCTTTTCACCACTGAATGTGACGTTAGTTGTAGGCTTGTCATATATGACCATTGTTATATTGAGGTTCATTCCCTCTGTATTTACGTTGCTGAAGAGTTTTTACCATTAATACATGCTGAATTTTGTCCTATGCTTTCTCTGCAACTACTGAGATGATCATATGATTTTTATGTTTCATTTTGTTAATGTTATGTGTCACGTTGATTGATATGAGGATGCTGAATCATCACCCTTGCATCCCTGGCATAAATCTGCTTGCTCGTGGTGTATGATCTTTTTATATATTCAATTTGAAAATGTTGAATCATCCTTGCATCCTTGGCATAAATCTGCTTGATCATGGTGCATGAACTTTGTAATCTATTGTTGAATTTACTTTGCTAATATTTCATAGAGAATTTTTGTATCTATGTTCACCAGGATATTGGCCTGTAATTGTTTTTGTTTGGTTTGGTTTTGGTTTTCTTTTTCTCTTGTGGCATCCTTGTCTGATTTTAGAATTAGGGTATACTGGCCTCATTAAATTACTTTGCAAATGTTCCCTTCTTTATTTTTTTAGAAGGGTTTGAGAATGATTGGTATTAATTCTCCTTTGAAGGTTTAGTAGAATTCACCAGTGAAGTTGTCTGCTCATGGACTTTTGTTTATTGGAAAGTATTTGATTACTGATTCAATCTACTTACTATTAATTCATCTGTTCATATTGTGACTTTTTTAATGATGCAATCTTGGTGGGTTGCATGTTTCTAGGAATTTATTTATTTCTTCTAGGTTGTTCAGTTTGTGGCATGTATTTATTTGTACTAGTTCCATAATCCTTTGTATTTCTGTGGTACCACTTCCTCTTTCATCTGATTTTTGTTTCTTTGGGCGCAAGCTCACTTTAGTCTCTTTCATGAACCTAGCTGAAGGTTTGTCAACCTTTCCTTTTCAAAAACCAGTTCTTAGTTTTACTTACCTTGGTTTGTTTGTGTTCTTTTAGTCTCTATTTCATTAATTTCTACTTGGATCTTTGTTATTTCTTTCCTTCTCCTAACTTTGAGTTTGATTTGTTTTAGTTCCTTGAGGTATAAATGTAGATGATTGACATTTTTTTTGTTTATTGAGATAGGCATTTATCACTATGAACTTCCCTCTTAGAACTGTTTTTGCTGCATCTCATAAATTTTGGAATGTTGAATTTCTATCTTCATTTGTCTAAAAGTATTTGTTTTTGTTTCTCTTGATTCCTTCATTTACCCACAGATGTTCAGAAACATGTTGTTTATGTCCACATATTTGGGAATTTTTTAGTTTTCTTCTTATATAACTTTGTGGTGAGCAAGATGCTTCATATAATTTCAATCTTAAATTTAAGACTTTATTGTGGCATAACCCATGATCTATCCTCGAGAATGGTCCATGTGCAATTGAGAAGGTATATTCTTTTGGTTTTGGATGGAATGTTCTATAGATAATCTGTTAAATCCACCTGGTCCACTGTGTAATTTAAAGCCTATGTTTTCTTATACTCTGTTTGGATGATCTGTTCTTTTATATAAGTAGGTTTATTGATCCTTCTAAGCTACATTTTTAAATTTGCCAATTAGTTCTTAAACTCATTCTTACTTTAATTAACAATCAAAGTACATGTATATAACTGGCTACCAGGAAGAATACAAAATAAAATAATTTTGGTAAGAAAGCTAAAAGAAAAATTGTGTCGCTAGTTAATGGGAATTATGCATTGATTTCCTTTATCACCTGTATTTGCATAAAGCCTTTATATTTTATAACTAATATTTTACTTTGTAAGAGCCAATGTATGACAGCCCCACAAAAAGCTAAAAAATAAAAACCTTTTATCTGGAGTGCAGTACAAAATGCATAACCATATAGAAGATTTACCATTTATTAAAATACACAAATTGAAATGCAGCTGTGTATATATGGCTTAAGTTTAGTAAATTATTCTGTTCATAACAAAAAATACAAAATATCAACTCTAATCCAGTTAAGTAAAATAATGCAATATGGATACATTAATTTATTTAATTTGGGACTTTAAATTTTATTTCCTGATAATCCTCATTGATTTCTAGTTTTTTCATATCATTTTTCTTTATTTATTCTCTTAAATTATTTGTTCAGATATCTGACTCTCCAGCAAAAGCCTCAACTGATTTTCCAATTTAGCCACTATATTGTATTTTACCTAGTACAGGAGAATGTTGTTTAGTATAATAAACAATTATGTAAATAATGGTACAGATGTAAAGTATTATGTAAATATTAAGTTTCTTTGAAAGAATATTTACTAACATAGCAAATATTTTTAAACAACCTAAAAAGACCAAAGCAAGATTTAAAATTATCGAATCATAAATATAATCCCCATTTTATATAGGAATATATACCTATGTAAGTGCTAAAGATTAATACACCAAAATCATATTCTATATGCCAAGGCTTGAGAGCTAGAAAGTGACATTAGAGATAATATTGCTTTTCTTCTTTAGATAGCTTTCTCCAAAATTTCTATAGTGAATATGTAGTATTTTTACAATTAATATGCATCAGATCATGTTTTAAAATATATTTTGAATATTTTTCAACTAATAGAATTTAATGTAAACTTTTTAAAACCACTACCCTAACTTTATTCATATCCAATCTAATCTTCCCAGAGACAATCATATACCTTTCATTACTCTACCAGGAATGGAAAAGTTTAGCTAAGATCTTTGTTTACTATTACAAGTTAAGGAAAATTAATTACTCCATTTAAAATTACATATATTGAACAGGGAAAACTAAAGTAAAAAATTCTAGTCTGATAACATCAGAGTATTTCAGTATGAAGATAACATCAATAAAATTTTATTCATTGA
This sequence comes from Suricata suricatta, assembly GCF_006229205.1. Lineage (NCBI taxonomy): Eukaryota > Metazoa > Chordata > Mammalia > Carnivora > Herpestidae > Suricata > Suricata suricatta. The sequence goes on along the minus strand of NC_043709.1, from coordinate 38,208,967 downwards.
AGAGCTTCTGGTCCAGCTTTACACCAAAAAAAGGTGTTGTTTTTTTTTAACAGAGTTGATAGAGCACAGGATAGAATTATATTTTGATTTTACCTTTTAAACTTTAGTATGAGCTTTAAATCAGTGTTCAGAACTTTTTCAATTTTTATATATTCTTTCCTTTCTGAAAGTAATAAATGTTGAAAGTTTTGTAAAATATAAGTACTGCTTGATACGTTGATAAAACACAGCTACAAAGAGCATATCCCACAGACAAGACCCAATTGAGCATGGGCTTTAAATGTAATCTTAGTTGACATTTATCTAAGATTGTCTTCTACTTTGTCATTACACTATTACAGGTGCACGTTTGGCCCATAAATCAGAGGTTCTCTAATTCTGTCTGAAAAATCAAGATTGGTTTATTTAAATTTATCTGGAATCCCAAGGCCATTAAAGGATGGATTAATAAATAGAGATGTATGGCTCTCTGCATGGTAGCCGACATTGCACTGTGGTCTATAAATGCTCTGTACTTGCTCCCGCCTTTTAACTTACCAAAGTTCTCTATTTCAGAATAGAAGGTATAAAATAAAAAGTCTTAACTTTATTGAAAAGACTCAACTTATCCTGTTTTACTCCTAGAAAATTTCTCTCAAACAGCCCTGGGGTAACTTTCTAAGAGATTGCTATTTTTAAAATAAAATCTTCCATACAAGGATTCTACCCAGGAGGTTTAGAGATGGTTTTATCTCTGTTTTATATATGAAGACTCTGAATAATTAGGTAAATTTTCTAGTTCACTGTATGGATCACTGCCAGATTCCTGTCTCCAAATTTACCACTCTAATAGTACTTTCTTATTCATGTATTGGATATGAGGACAAGGACGGATATTCATATATATTAAATTACTGCCATGCTTTATTAAATTTATATCTCTAAGTGTTTGATTCTCCAAACAAAAAGTGGGGCCCTTTCAAAATCATCTGAAACAAACCAAGAATGACAAAATTCTAACTTTATCTTTAAAAAAACATAAAAAATCTGAGATTAACTATTTTTGTTATATATTGTTATGCTTACTATATTCTTATTTGAAATTTTGATCCAAATTTAAAATCTCTCATAACACAAAATTTAATATAAAGAGTAATTATAGTTGCTTTGCACATCATTTAGTGCTTTAGTAAAACAAACTTTATTAACTTCCGAGTCTCCAGGAAATATTTTTTTAAACCTCTAATTGTACTTTTAAACATTCGGTGCATAATTTTCTCTTTTGAAGGAAAATACCATTTAAACTTACTTGCCAAGATTACCAACAAAAGCAAATATTTTAGCAAAATAACTATTTTTAATCTAACATTATCTAAAGAATAAAAATTCCAGAACTAACAAGGATAATCTCTATTACAAATTTCTTTTATTAAAATCTTAATAAATAATAAAGGTGAGTAAACATTTCAGAATTATGCCAGTAACAAAAGTCATTCTACAGAGACTTCATGTCTGTGCTTTTATTTTATTTTATTTTAAATAGTTTATTGTCAAATTTGCTTCCATACAACACCCAGTGCTCTTCCCCACAAGTGCCCTCCTCCATCACCACCACCTCTTTTCTCCCTCCCCCTTCAACCCTCGGTTCATTTTCAGCATTCAATAGTCTCTCAGGTTTTGCGTCCCTCTCTCTCCCCAACTCTTTCCCTCTTCCCCTCCCCCTGGTTCTCCATTAGGTTTCTCCTGTTCTCCTGTTAGACCTGTGTTTTTGAAGCACCATTTTACTGCCTACATTTGGATCCCCTCCAATGTGAGGTGATAAATTGAACACACCCACAAATGGAGAAGAATACACGGAGCTTCTGGGCTTCTGTTTTGAACTAGTGTGTGCTTCTTGTGTCAAGGATGGGTGGGAAGGAAGGAGAAGAAATAAAATTTTGGGTTCAAGTCATGGCAATGCTGCAGGAACATCAAGTAGAAAAAGGAACATGGTCTTGCTTCTCCCTGTCTTTGTCCTGGGACAACAGTGCCCGCCTGACACTGGTCTGAGATTTGCTAGGACTACAGTCTGAAGCCCTATCCATTTAAGAATTTGATTAAAACAAATAAAAAATAATTAATTTGGCAATAAATCATTTGACAATTAAACCTCTCCTCTTCTGGACTGGAGGAGACCCTCTGTTCAGTGCTTGACTAGACTGACCTCTCCTTTTCTAATTTGACTGGACTGACAGGTTATAATCCAAAGAGGATCATCTTCTAATGTTTTATCTGGGGAGAAGATAACACTAACGCTTTTTCCGACTCTAGGTAGTAAAGAGTGAACTGACCCTGGTTTTCTGGACTCCAGATCTTGATCCTGGGACTCATTTTCTCTTTATTCCTTCAGCTCTTTAGAGCTGTCATGACCTTTCCACTTCGTCTGACAATTAGTTGATACATTAAGGGCGTTAAGGGCATACTGGGTAATATAAAATAGAAATTCAACCTCTCCCAGCACACCATCTGCTAAACGAATTGTCCTTCCACTCAAAAGGTATTCTTGAACGAATAGATGAAATCATCCAAACTCATTTGTGCCTATCCGCAAAAAATCTGTTATTCCTGGTCCAGAAAAATATTAAAAGGCTTATCAACAACAGTAAAAAGAATCCATCATTCACAAAAAATTAGTGTGAGGAAAAAGATAAAGTAAAAAATCAGAATTTTTTACCTGAAGAAATACTCCAAACCATGAAGCAGAGGACAACTGGTATAAAACATCAAAAAAAAAAAAAGTAACAGAAATAAATTCTGAAAGGAATAAAATATTTTTAAAAAGAGGCACAGGAGATCCAACATACATACAATTAGAGTTGAAAGACCTAAAAATAAAACAATGATAAAACTAAATATCTTAAGTTTTCTGAAATAAAAGCAGACCTGATCTCTCCACAAAAAGGATCCCTCTTTGTACCTAGAGAAATTAACCAGGTGAGGTCAAATCCAAAATACATCAAAGTAAAATTATTAGAAAAAGCTGTGCTTCCAGACCAAAAAGTCACTTCTGAAAGAAATTGGTATAAATCAAACTTGTTTTGAGAAATGTCTGTTGAAAACTTTTCCTAATGTTTAAACTAGGCTAGTTCTCTTATTTTTATGAGTTTAGAAAATCTATTAAAAATGTTATGACCCACATGTTTTCAAATATTTTCTCCCAGTTTATAGCTTGCATTTTCAGATATAGTTGTTAAACTTTGAAATGTGGCACCTCTGACTAGGGAAATGAAATTTAAAAATTTTAAATCTAGTTAATTTAAATACAAATATACACAAGAAGATAGAAGAGTGCCTAATCAGCACCTAAAAATAGATTCAATACCAGTAATCATTTGAGAAGTGCAAAATAAACTATGAGCTACCACTGTGGATACACTAGAATAGTTAAAATAGAAGAAGCAGGCAATATCAAGTGTCTCTGCAAATGTAGAACTGGAAATATAATATATTGCTGGTATAAATTTCACATTAGAGTATACCTTGGCAGTTTCATATCAAGGTAAATACACCCTTACCAGATGATCCAGCAGTCTTACTCCTAGGTACATACCGAGAGAAATGAAAACTTATATCCACTCAAAAACTTGTAAATGAGTGTTCATAATGTCCATAAGCTGAAATAACTCAAATATCCATCAATTGGTGAATGGATAAATACATTGTGGCAAGTCTGTACAAAAGAAGCGAACTGATTATTCACAACAATAAAGATGAATGTTAAAAACATATACTAAGTAAAAGAAGCCTGAAACAAAAAAATCATATAACCCCAACTGTATAAAATTTCATAAGAGGCTGATTTAATACTAATTGTTAGGGTGGGAATGGATATGTGGACGGCATTTACCATAAAAGGATATGATATAACGGGGTGATGGAAATATTCTGTATCTTGACTATGGTTACAGTTATTTGAGGACATACATTTGTCTCAAGACTTGCCATGAAATTCACTTAACAATGATGAATTTTATTCTATGTAAAGTATACCTCAAGCTGATTATGCTATTCCTAGAAATGAATGATTATAAAAGTAGTACTTTAAAAAAAAACCTACAGGATTCAGCAAAACTGCTGCTTTGCAGAAATTTCATAGCTTAAATATTTATATTGGGAAGGTAGGAAGCACCAAATGAAATGAGTTCAACATCCAAAATTTTTTAATTGCTATAAAATACACCCAAAATAAACAAAAGATAACAAAAGAGAAATTTAAATTGTAGCATGTATAAAAACAAACATAATAAAGAGGGCATAACAACAGCTAAGAACAAAAAACATAAGCAAACTTGGCAAGATCGGTTAGGTTTTCAGAAGTGAGTTCACTGGGGCATTATTTAACTTATTAAAATTAATGACCAAACAAAAGTGTGCTAAGTACTGGCAATGATGAGTATGCTCAATGAACCAGAGATTATTTTTCATCTTATTCTGTGCATCTAAAGTATAATGGAGAAAAACACTGTTTTGGAAAGCTTTGATGCTTTTCTTTATAAACTCAAATAAAAATAACCAAATGGGTTGATTCTTAAACAATGTTGAGTCTAAGGGTGCCAACCCCTTGCATAATTGAAAATCTAGGTGTAACTTTTGAATCCCCCAAAACTTGACCACTAATAGTCTATTGTTGACCAGAAGACTTACTGATAACATAAAGTCAGTTAACACATATTTTGTACATTATATGTGTTTATACTGAACTCTTATAATAAAGTAAGAGAAACATGTTAAGAAAATTATCAGAAGCTATATTTACAGTACTATACTGTATTTATTTTTTAAACATTTGTTTATTTTTGAGAGAGAAAAAACATGAGCAGGTGAGGGACAGAGAAAGTGGGAGACACACAGTCCAAAGCAGGTTCCAGGCTCTGAATTGTCAGCACAGAGACCAATTCAGGGCTTAAACCCACAAACTGGGAATCATGACATGAGCCGAAGTTGGACACTTAACGACTGAGCCATCCAAGTGATCCTATACTGTATTTATTTTTAAAAAGTCTCTGTAAGTGACCCAGGTAGTTCAAACCCGGGCTGTTCCAGGCTCAGCTGCATTACTTTTTATTTATGTATGTGAATCAAGATATTACATGTTTGAATTTTCTTTTTTAAACTTTCCAAACTTTCATGAGAATATATTTTTAAGGAAAGAGCAAGATTAATAACCATATTAATTTTTAACAATTTCATTAACTTTTTAAAATAGGACAAACAGGATACGTGTTTGCATGTGATTACAAATAAGTACTATAAAATATTTCTGCTTAGGGAAGTGCACTGTAGCATGCATATATATATATACACATATACACACACCTGTATATTCACACACATATATATGCATATATATACACACACATAATGTATTATATTTTACATGCTTTATCATACCATAATATGTTGCATATACAAGTACATAAATATTTTTGCACCTTCGCTGTTTATTATAGTAGTAGGAAACATTTCTTTAAAACTTGCTGAAATAAGTACTCCTCTCAACCACTGCAGAAAAATGTGGCATATAGGGAATTTGTACAGTTTATGAAGGAAAACTATTTATGAAGAAAAACCATTGGAGAATATCAGTATTAGCCCATTTGCTTTTTCAATGCATGTGATAATAAAAACAGAATCATAATCTTATTGCATGCCTTGTATTTTTGAGAAATATAATTTAAGCATTGACAGTTTTATAAGAGTTTGCAAGAGTCAACTTTAAAAAAGTTTATAGTCCTACACTGGCACTTATATATAAATATGGCTTTAAAACTTCCTAGTTATCATTTAATCATTAAATAGTAGATGTATCTGAATAGAACTCTATCCATATCTCCCTACTTGAAATTATATTTCTATCCTTTTTATATGAAAATCAGTTTATTCTATAGCCTCTCTGTGCAAAAAGCACCTGCATGAATTTCCATTGAAATAGTTATTTTGTGTGCTTAAATATTGAGATTCTAAGAAGCCAGTACGAATCCCAAATGAGCTGTAGTGCAATGCTGTGGATACAAATCTATGCACAAAAATCTTACTAACTAGAACTCAAGAGAAGTTTAGTTCTTGTTCACTTATCTCTTCAAGGGTTGAGTCCTGACCTTCAGGCAGTTTTTCAGTTAAGTAGTAATTAGGGAACCAAGGATTCATTTATCTAAGGTCCTACTGTAATGTAGATTTTCATTATTATTTGCACACAGGAATTAGAGGGGGAAACAGTGTGAGGATTTGGCCCACACAATTTTTAAGCATTGTCCCAAATAAAGCACATAGTCCTTACACTTTATCCCCTTGGCTACAACTCCATGATATGTTCACAAATAACTGCAAGGAAGGTGGGGAGCATGTAGCCAATTTGCATTTTCAAGAGGAAAAGCAAATAGATTGCCTTAAGAAATTAATTCGATGCTGTATTTTAACACCTAAATGATGAAAAGTGAAAAAACTAAGTTCCAGGAATGGAAAATGTACATAGCATGATGTCATGACAAGAAGATGAATAAAGAATGATTATACCTGGGTGCTATGCTATCTCCACCTTTAACAACTGAGTAAATAGGCAAATCATTTTGTAAAATTCTATTTTGAGTTTTGTGACTGGATTATCTCTAAGATTAGCTCCAGCTCTAAAATACTATAATTATACTTTTGACAGTTTCTGAGCAGTTGAGTGAGACTTAAATGTACAAAGTTCCAGCAAACTGAAAAAAGGTGAAAAATAATTTCTGAAATGAATACTAAGGTTCATATCACTAATTTTTATTTTCAGATAATTATTTTCTGATAATTTTATCAGAATTAAGCTATTCTTTTTCCAGGAAGTAAGGGGGGAGTCAGTGAGTAGTTATATACTAACTGATTTCATCACAATTTTTCAAAAATTACTTTTTCTATACCATTGTGTGCTGATACCATCATTTCTGGCATATTCTGGGTACTGAATAAACATATGCTAAGTGGATGCAAGACTAAGTGGATAAAATAAATTAAAATGAAATTTAACTCTGACAGCTTGAATTTGTTGTCAAAAATATCCCTTATAAACTATCTCCATGGTTAATGAAAAGAATGTACAAATAGAGTATACACAAGAAAAAGATTCCTTTAGAACTTAATACTTAAACACAGTTCTCTCTGACTTTCTTCAGTGCATGTTATAAACAGAATTTATATTGGTCTAATAACTAAATGTACCCTAGCAAAAATCTTAAAAGTGTAATTCCACAACTGGGAGTGGTAAATGTATAGACACAATGTAGTTCACACGAAAAAGACTGCATTTTCCATAACCTATTACTTATAAGAATTGATATTTATGAAAGAATTTCCTAGGGGAAAGAGCTAGAGAAGAAATGTATATGTAAATGTGGAGAGGATTTAGATACTGAAACTGGCAGAAAGCTTCCAACGTTATGGGATAGACACATTTGGTTCTTTCATATTCTTTTTTTTTTTAATGTTTATACATTTTTGAGAGAAGAGAAGGAGAAACAGTTTGAGCAGGGGAAAGGCAGAGAGAGAGAGAGAGAGAGAGAGAGAGAGAGGGAGGGAGGGAGAGAGGGAGAGAGGGAGGGAGACACAGAATCTGAAGCAAGCTCCAGGCTCTGAGCTGCCAGCACAGAGACTGATGTAGGCTCAAACCTATGACCCGTGAAACCATGACCTGAGCCAAAGTTGGATGCCCAACCGACTGAGCCAGCCAGGCACCCCAAGTCCTTCTTCCTATTCTTGACTATAATTGTCATCCATCCCCCTACCAAATTAGAGGAGAGTTTCCCTTTCTCCAGTGCTTATAGGAGAGAACATATTACTTCCACTCAGGGAAATGTAAGCAAATTCCCTCCACATTTATATAATCCTTACATTTGTACATTTCTTCAACAAATATTTTTGATTACATACATTTTCTTATAGTTTTCTTTTTAAAGATACAATTGGCATATGACATATTAATTTAATGTATGTGGGTTAATGACTGAATGTTTGTAAATATTATGAAATGACACCATGATTAGTCTCGTTCACATCCACTATCATACATGGTTATAGATTTTTTTCTTGTGATGAAAGCTTTTATGATCTACTCTCAGTGACCTTCAAATGTAAAACAGGGTCATGAACTATAGTCACTATGCTATATGTTATATCCTCATGAGTTATTTATTTTACAGCTGGAGATTTGTAGTTTTTGATCCCCTTCACCCATTTTGCCCAACTCTCCACCACCCCCACCTCTGGCAACTACTAGTCTGTTCTCTGTGCTCATACACTCAGATTTGTTTGTGTTTGTTTTCTGTAATCCACAGAAATGAGGTGATATGGTATTTTTGCTTTCTGAGTTATTTCACTTAGCATAAAGCCCTCAAGTTCCATCTCTGTGGTCACAGATGGTAAGATTTCATTTCTTTTCATGGCTGAATAATATTCCTCTGTGTGTGTGTGTGTGTGTGTCATATTTCTTTATCCATTCATTCATGGATACTTAGGTACTTAGGTTGTTTCTATGTCTTGGCTACTGTAAATAATGTTGCAATGAACATGGGGTACAGACACCTTTTTGTGTGCATGCTTTTATTTGGATAAATACCCAGAAGTGGAACTGCTGAATAATACAATAATTCTATTTTAACTGTTTTGAGGAACCTCTACATTGTTTTCCTTAGCGGCTGAACAAATTCAAACTCCTACCAAAACTGCGCACATCCTCATCGTCACTTGTTATTTTTTGTTATTTTGATAAGCCATTCTAACAGGCGTGACAGGATATGTCATTGTGGTTTTAATTTGCATTTCCCTAATGATTATTAATACTGAGCATCATTTCATGTACCTGTTGGCCATCCATATATGATTTTTGGAAAAATATCTATTTAGATCTTTTAATTTTTTAATTGATGGTTTTGTTTTGTTCTGTTTGCTATTGAGTTGCATGAGTTCCTTATACTTTTTGGATGTTAACCTGTTATCAGATACATAGTGTGCAAATATTTTCTCCCCTTTGGAAGGTTGCCTTTTATTTTGGTGATGTTTGCTGTGTAGAAGCTGTTTGCTATTGAGTTGCATGAGTTCCTTATACTTTTTGGATATTAACCTCTTATCAGATACATGGTGTGCAAATATTTTCTCCCCTTTGGAAGGTTGCCTTTTATTTCAGTGATGTTTGCTGTGCAGAATACAATTAATTGATTGTATATGCATGGGATTATTTTTGGGCTCCTTATTTCCTTCCATTTGTGTGTCTAATTTTATGCCAATGCCATACTGTTTTGATTACTTTAGATCTGTAATACAGCTTAAAATCAGGGAGCATGATGCCTCTAGCTTTGTTCTTCTTTTTAAAGATTGCTTTGGTTATTTAGAGGTTTTTTTGGGTCCATCTTCACCGACTATTTATCAAACATTTTCTGTGGGCAAAGCACAGCTCTAGTTCGGAGGACATACTAGTGAGATAAAGAAACATACCTGCTCTTGTGCAAAATATAATCTCCCACAATAAATCCCACATTATAATATTAGATTGAGTAAAAGTAGCAAATAATTTGTCATTCATCAATTATAATAAAGCAGAACATTAGAAAACTAAAATAAAAAGATTAATGTGAAGTGTTAAAATAAGTGAGGTAATGGAGAATTAAACCCTTTTCTTCTGCCTTTCAGTATCCAGAATTGTGTAGAATTTCTAGGTAAAATATTACAGATCTAAAAATAAAAAGAACCTTACTTGGAAGATAGGTATTGTGAATTCTATGCATTCATTTATTCATTCTGAAAATACTGAGTTTTTACTATGTGCCACGCAAAGATTAATGTAATATCCTCTAAGTAAGAAATATAACTGCAGTACAGTGTAACAGTTATAAAAAGAGAAGTATAATGTGATAAGCTGGAAAGGCCACTTAATACAACCAAGCATATGTTCTAATTTAAGAAAATTTGGACACATAAAAAAATTCCAAGAAGGATCACCATGTCAAATAGATATGGTACAGAAAAGAGGTTATATTTGAACTTGAGATTCAAATCTGACAGCTCACTATGGCCTTGGACACATGACATTAACTCTCTGAGCCTCAATTTCCTCATACATATCAAAGAATTATGCCTACTGCTAAGAGTTGTTGCAAGGATTTAAACTGTAGGCCAAGGATCTGATGCATAGTAGATCTTCTGTAAATGGTCAGCTGTGTTAGGATTATATGTGGAGTCTTATAAACTCAAGTAAGAGTAGTCAAGAATGTTCCAGATTAAAAAGAAAAGTACAAACAGCAAGGCTATAATAATAGAATGACTTTTTATTGAGCTTCCAGGGAACGCTTGAGAAAGAGGTAGGAGATGGGATGAATAGAGAAAAGATTAGTAGAGAAAGACTCCAGAGAGGTAAAACGTACGAAGGACTTGTATGATATGATACAGAATCAGATTTTTTTGTTATAGAAATTTACTCTGGTGGCAACTTGAGTGTGAATTGGAGATGGAGCAATATGGCAGTTAGATTATATGCACAACACAGGAGCACCTGGGTGGCTCAGTCAGCTCAGCGTCCAACTCTTGATTTCAGCTCAGGTCATGATCTCTTTGTTCATGAGATCGGGCTCTGCTTTAGGCTCTGTGCTGAGAGAGCAGAGCCTGCTTGGGATTCTCTCTTCCACATCTCAGCCTCTCCCCTGCTTGCATTCACTCTCTCTCTCTCCCTTCAAAATAAACATTTTTAAAACATAAAAGGTCACACAGAAAACATTTGGAGACATGTATCCATCCATTCCACCTATGTTCCAGCCACAACAATAGGTGATAATAATGCACAAATGAAGAAATATCTACCCTTAAAGCCAGGAGAGAAATTATGATGATTGACATAGTGGAAGCAAAGGGAATGAAGTGTGAATAATAAATTTGGGAGGACATTGGAGGTATAATTGAAAGACATATATAACCCCATGGATGTGAGATAGAAGGGACAGATATGAGGGCCAGTATGACTCTCAACTTTCTGATTGAATCATCTGGATAGGCTAAAGGCAGGCTAGCACTAGACTAGACTCTAGTCTCTAGAGAAAAGATTTCTTGGGTTCAAATCCTGCCTTCATCATTTTGTAACTGAAAACACGGGTGAGTAACTTCTCCACTTACTAGGGATACGCCTGCAGTAGAAAAGGGGAGATTTGAAGCTCAGGAAAGTGGACAAATTTTTCTAGAGTAAAACTTGTTATAATAAATTAAAAAGTTTAAGACAAAAATAGAAACAAGGTATGTGAGGAGATTTGGCTGCTATCTTGCCCAACACAGGATCCACTAACCACATGCGGTTAATAGAGTTTAACTTAAATTTTAAAAATTTAGCTCTTTGGTCACATGGCTTGTACTTTAAGTGCTCATAATTACCTGTATCTAGTGGCTACCATATTAGACAACAAGTATACAAAATCCTTTTATCATGACAGAAAGATCAATCAGGGAAATTACAACAAGATCAGAACATTTTAAAGAGAGATTGGAGAAAAAGGAATATTCCTGGACTTTTTAGAGTGAGTTTAGTGTGCAGACATATTTTTGTTCTATGTGAATGCTTACCAAATCCCCTCTCCAGTAAAGATAAACTTAATCAAAGACACCATATCATTCAGTCTAATTCTAGCCACCTGGCAGTTTGTCCAATGGGTCACTAAACAAAGTGGTTATTTGCTAGCAAAGAACAATATTCATCAGCTCAAAATCATGGTCTTTGACTAAGTCATTGTGATATTGCTAAACCACACATAAGAACCCAGTTTTTCAGAACAAACTACTACCTCCAACTCAATAACATACCACAAAGTGTGCAGCCAACTTAGATACCTGATATTAAGTGTATGGCATTGTACACCTTCTATAGTGGAAGGCACATGGAAGACAAATATATTATAGATCTAGATGTGTTTTCTCTACTCATCATCTTATACCAGCATAAACACTAATAGACTTGCTAAGCCCTTATTTATTCTTCCAGTATGATGATGTCATTACTTTAAGGAAACTGTGTTATGGAAAAAGTGAAATTCAGAATTATGATTCATAGACCATATCAGTTAATTGATAATTACAAAGCAGCCAGAATTATACAATGATGAAATTTCCATTAAAAAATTCTCCAGCAGAGGGATTCAAATCATTTTTAGGTTTGGATTCTCTTTTAAACCTATAGGATGTGTGAAATGGTATGTACGCATGTGGTCTTTCTCACATAGCCAGAACTCAGGTGTTAGGTCTCCTCTCAGGGAGTTTGCCAATGGTGTCTGCCCCTAGGAAAATAAATGCTCCATTTGTTTTGTGCAACTGAAACATTATCTCTACCAATTAAAAGCCACTACTGCTACTTGGCCAGTTGAGGTTCTGCATGTCACTTGGCAAGCTATCCAAAATGGAAGGTGGCAGATTTGCAATGGCAATGGATCTGTTTTAAGGAAAACTGGGTTACAATTACCCCGACAACAAGAATTTCAGGCCTCTATGTGCTTTTCTATATATCTTCTCTTTCATACTTATTACATTTAACATTATATAAAATTTACTTGAATGAATGCATGAATGGAAGCAGAGACCCCCTAATATCACCTGTTCAGTGATACTAAGTAATGGAAGACTATTATAATCCATTACAAATAGGATGACTATAAGGCTCAGATCTCACAAAAATATTCTGCATCATCCTTACAAGTTGAAACAAAACAAACATAGGCAAGGTACTGGCTAAAGGCAAAAGTAATCATGAATTGGTAATAGGGTTAAAAAGTCATAAATATCAACTATGGCCCCAAGGAAGAAGAGGACTATGCCTGCAAAAAGAGAGGATATTGTCTGCACTTTCATTTTCCCTTTTATCCCTTTTTTCCACTAGCATTTGTACACGATTTTTATTGAGATAGGAAATAATAGACTTAAGGAAATAAAAGGTATCGCCTAGAAGTTTTGGACTTAGATACCTAGACTCTTGGAGCTGTCTGTGGTAACTAAAGAGATTTTGGATTATTTACTTTTCTGGAGTGAACTGGATAAGTTTGCAATTTTAAGGCTGGTTTTGTTATGGGGAAGTATTATTTTTAGGCATATAGGTAGAAGGATATATGTGGAAATCAAGTAGCCAAGGAAGTAATTTTGTTAACATTTCATGATTTAAGCTACCATAAACACTGAACCCTCCTTTCACTGGCAAAAGAGTAAACAACATATATTTCTTCCACTTCTCACTATGGAAACAGAGAATTGACACCTAGTGGAAGGAAAGGTATATGAAAGTACCTAAAGTTCAGTCTCTACTGTTATATCTGAAATAAATAAAGACAATAAGATGGTTGTTAAAGTTAGCTCTGACTGTGACCATACATAGAATTATCCTATTTATTTCATTTAGTAAGTACACATATATAGGTTTAAGTATGTGCCAAGTCCACTTCTGTGTTTTATAAATATTAACTCATTTAGGAACTTTTAGTAATCATCGGTGCTCTTTGATGAATATTGTGGACTCTGTAAGATGGCACTCCCTGATGTCTTCTGGTAACCAAATAACCAGTTTTGGCTGGTGAGTTGTAAGTCGAAATGATATGTGTCACTTTCAGGCCTGTCAACTAGTTGCCAATGTGATACCCTCCAGCCTTCTTTTAATGGCCATTGATAATGCTCCAGAGATCATCTCCTACATGGAGCTGTAACCTAGCCAACCCACAATGAGCATGTTTCATGAACATAAAATAAATTCTTTGTTTTTAAGCTAGTGAGATTTGGAGGAGTTATTATCAGAGTATAGCTTTCCCTAACCTCATACCAACCCCTATGAGGTATAGATATGGTTGATTCCCATTTAGAGAAAACTGAGCCACTTAAAGAAGCTCACACAGCAGGAAGCAGAGCACCCAGAACTCACACTCAGTTAAGCTAGCTTCAGAGTCTATATACTCTTCACTGATAGGCTATGCTGCCTCTATAGACTGTCCTTTATAAAGGATAATTTCTGTTCTTTCTGACTTTTGTATTTTTGGATTTGCTTTGTTCCCATATGTCTTCCAGGATTCTCTATTAACTATCCATCATTAGTGTAGGCCTTCCAATAAGTTTAACTTTTCTCTCTTAAAATAGCCAGAGTTGCTCTGGTGCTTATAAGCAAGAACCCTGAAAGAAATGTGTGTGTATCTGTGTGTATGTTATTGATGTTGTTGTTGTTTTAATCTTAAAAGCACATACACATACACATGATTAAAAGTAAAACAAATTGATTTAAAATAACGTTGATAGACTATCTCAAAGTTTCCAACAAATTGAGACATAAGTCTTAGAGAATTTTAACTATTAGAAAACTACAATATAGTAATACTCTGTTCTCATTGTAATGTTAACCTCAAATAAATCTGAACTCACAGTATACTCTTTCCAATCCTTAGAAATGGTTTCTATAATGGTATGACTAAGGAAATATATTCTGAAAGTCCCACAGAGCTCTTTTTCTACTCACTATTGATTTTAAAGTGTTTTCAAAACTTCTGGCTAAACATTTGGAACTCTATTTTAAAGGTAACAAAAGAAGCTCTGAAAAACCAAGACTGGATTTAACATGTAATAAAACTGCCAATTGCTTTTCAATTTGGTAGCTGAAAAAATATTTAGACAGTAAATTGAAAGTTTTTATACCTATCATTGAAAAGTGGTGTTTATCTCCAGAAGGTCTAAGGTAGAAATATGTCATCATGCAGGAGCCTAAGAAAATGTTTATTTACTGGCTCATGCTCAATACTTATCTCCTAGAGGTGAGACAACACAGGTTGCCAATTTTGTCTCTCATTGTTTCCATAATTGCCAGACTCCTTAAGTCAGATTTAAAAAATCTGAAGATAATCAAAGCCAAGAAACAATTTCACCTATTATGCTTGAAAGCTACAGAGAAAGTTTTATATTATTTGTATCTATTGAGCCTTTCCTAGAGAATATAGGTCTAAATGTTACCATACAAAACCAACAATCATTTTTAGTTTTTAGGGTTCCTAAGATGATAAGACTAATAGAACACAAAGAACATAATTTTCATTTAAGCCAAATAAAGACAAAAGCTATGCTTATAAAGATCTTTTTTCCTTTTTTTTTTATAAAAGAGTTGGATATAGCTATGAGTGTTATGTTTATTTCAATTTGCTATTATGTTATTTTTTACAATTATTCCAATTGCAATGGTTTCTCCTTTCTATGTGAATAGAGAATATTAATGCATTTTAGATCATTGTTACTAAGTAAGGTTTACCAGAGGTCAATGCATTTGTTGCAGAAAACTACATTTTCACTTAGGAAGAATGTTTGCACTTAGGAAGAGTGGAGGGATGAATTAACATATGCAAATCCTAAGGCTTTTTTTATTTTTGGTACATCTTGCTGCATGACCCTTTTGTCTTAATCTACTTAAAATGAGCTTTGTCCATTTGTTTAAGGTCTAATAAGATTGCTAAGCAAGGACCTTTGCCTAGCAAGTAGTGTTGGGGATAAAAATGAGGGATGCAGTGAATAAATTTTTGTCATTAACACTGCCTAGTCATGGTATAAATTATCATAAGCTTTCTTCAGTGATGGAGCAGAATGTTCTGGAATTTGCCTGCTGAGATAAAACTATAGGCTACAGATGACCTTGGTTTCCCTAGCATGAGCAGGTCTGGCAGCTGGATGCCCAAGACCACTGAGAATTTGAGAGTATCAACTATTAGAAAGGGGACTAGATGCAGTCATGAAACAGTATGGTCTAGATAATACTCTTGGAAAATAGGTGGTCATGGCCTGACTCAGAAAGCAGAGTCTCTTCAAGTCTGGGGATCCCAAAACAATGAATTGACAGTGTCTATTTAGAATCCAGTACCAAACACCCAACATAGGAACTTCAATGAATTTAATGTTTGTGTAGTATATTTCTCCAATAATGAATGTGAAAAAACTGGGTTTTTATGTTTGTGCTGGAAATTTTAGCATTATTAATCTCAGCATCCATCTAAGTACTTACTATGTGATTATAACATGGACAAGAATGTAACAATGAAAAGAATAAAGATTGGTGTCAAATTAAGGTTATCTTTGAAGTCTGTCAATTATATGTTTTCTTAGTCCTTTAAATGAGGAAAGAATAGTCCTTATAATTATATTATTTATTTACCTGAAAGGAACAGGAAGAGCTAAACATATGGTTTAGAAGCACAATTAGATGGTTCCTTGCAGTGAGCTCAGTAATCCATGATAATTTGATACAAACTGACATTTGGCTAAAACTGTGACAAGGAAAAAAGCCAATTTTCTTTGGGAAATAAGTGAATAATCTCCTAGAATCCTGAAGCTGGAAAAAAAAGGAAATACAGGCTAAAATTTAGATATGTGGCTTAATAAAAGCTCATAGGTATTATAGTACTTTCCTTCCTCCAGATTTTCAGCAAGCCTATAATTTACAGTAGCCCCTTAGACCCCTTTCTTTTTGCCTTATGCACTTATTTATTTTTCTTGAAAATTTCCCCAGTGACTGCAGACATTTTCCTTAACAGGTGATTTTTCAATGAAATGTCATTTTGGCTTTGTGAGTATCCTTAGTGGCATGTACCAAATGACTCATTTCATTTGTGACCAGAGCCAAATTCAAATTTAATTTTCCAGAGGGGACAAGTTAATGTATAACCTATTGTGCCACCTGGCATCCTAAATTAAATCTCCTGAACTGTTTTTACTGAAAACAGAATCAGGTATATGTTTTGTAAAGGCATTTTCAACTGTCAGCTGTGACTTCAGTCACTTTTATAGTTATATTATTAATCTATTTGTTATAATTAATAAATAACAAATACCCAGGATTGGTAATTTTGAAAATGACATATGGGTCATTTAGTTCTATGGAGCTGTAAATGGCATATACTCTGAACATTACAGAAATATTAAAACCTCTCACCTGTATTACCATTCTCAATCCTATACTAGCTATTGTGCCTGCCTCATGAATGCTATCACAGAGTGAGGTGTTCATTTAAGATTCAGACTCAAACCAGTTTAATTCCAAAACTCATGTTCTTTCTACCACATAATGGTAGAGTTATAAGTGTTTTGTTGAATCTTATGAAAAGGGAGAACATTACGAAGTCTAATATAGAAAAAAGAGTTTTCGGACCACTTTCAAAATGGCATCTAGACAAAAAGCCCTAATAACATTATGTATTAAAAAAACAACCCTGGGCTGTGTATGTACAGAATTCTGAATTATCAAGACCACTTGCTGTCCAGAGTAGCCTGTCAGGTCACTAAAACACCATAATTATAATATGTGTCCTATAAGTCATCAATTTACATTCTAGCAGCAATTTGCTCATTCATGTCCAAGTATTAAAGATTGCTTTATATGTTTGGCTAAACCCAAAGGAATCCTTTTAAATAGAAACAAAACATTTTACATGGCTTTGGATTTTTTTTAATAAATAAGATTAAAATCATGAATTAAAAAGTTTCTCCTTTATTCTTATTTCAGAAGCAATTACTGCCATTCTTATTCTTGATCAGAGGTTAAGACTACAACCCTGAATCAGATTCAAATCACCATTTCTTAGTTGGACAAATTTGGGAAGTAGTATGATCTCTCTGGGCATCTATGGTAGGAATGACAATGATGATAAAAACAACTGTAACATTGACCTTATTTAGTAATTATGAGAGTTAAACAATTTTATTTATGTAGAGAAGTTCAGGCTCTCTGCTCCTCCCTATTTGACAGACAGCTGCATCTTCTGGTACAGTGTCAGCCATATCCCCAAGCCATGATGGTGAAGGTCAGAGTAAATGGAACCAGCTAGATTGGGCATCTGATCACCAGGGCTGCTTTTCATTCTGGCAAAATGGATATTGTCACTATCAGTGACCTCTTCATTGACCTGAACTACATGATCAACAGGTTCCAATATGATTCTACTCACAGCAAATTCAATAGCACAATCAAGGCTGAGAATGGGAAATTTGTCATCAATGGAAACCCTATCTCTATCTTCAAGGAGTGCTATCCCACAAACATCAAATGGCATGATGTTGGTGTTCAGTATGTTGTAGAGGGCACTGGAGTCTTCACAACATGGAAAAGGCTGAGTCTTACTTGAAGTGTGGAGCCAAAAGAGTCATCCTCTCTGCCCCTTCTTCTGATGCCAGCCAATCATGAGAAGTATGGCCACTTCCTCAAGATTGTCAGCAATGCCTTCTGTACCACAGCTGCTTGGCCCCTCTGGTCTAGGTCTTCAGTGACAAACTTGTCATTGTGGAGGGGCTCATGACTACAGTACAGGCCATCCTTGCCACCCAGGAAACTAGAAAGCTGCGGCATGATGGTCAAGGGGCTGCTCAGAACATAATCCCTGATTCTACTAGCACTGTGAAGGCTGTAGGCAAGGTCATTCCTGAGCTGAATAGGAAGCTCATTGGAATGGCCTTCCGTGTCCCCATCCCCAGTGTATCAGTTGTAAATCTGACTTGCAGCCAGGAGAAAACTGCCAAATATGATGACATCAAGAAAGTAGTGAAGTGGGCATCAGAGGGCCCCCTCAAGAGTATACTGGGCTACACAGAGAACCAGTTTGTCTCCTGTAACTTTAACAGGGACACTCATTCTTCCACCTTTGATGCTGGCACTAGGATTGCTCCAATGACCACTTTGTCAAACTTATTTCCTGGTATGACAATGAATTTGGCTATAACAACCAAGTGGTGGACGTTCTAGTCCACATAGGCTCTAAGGAGTAATAGACCTCTGACCACCAGTCCCAGGAAAAGAAAGACCCTTTGCTGGTGTGGAATCTTCACTCTAACTTATTCCCTAACATACTGAGAATCTCATGACCTCTACACAGATCTCCTGAAAAAGGGGAGGAGCTTGGAGAACCCTATTTTGTCATGTACCATCAGTAAAGTATATTGTGCCAATAAAAATAAAAACAAAAACAAGCTAAAACAATGTTTACATGTAGAGAGTACTCCAAAAACATCATGTACTATCATTACTTGTTGAAGTCTTCATACTTATAGTGCCTTAGCATGATAGCTTATTTATCTCTAATACTCAATTCTCAATCACTACCATATTTTCTCTCCTTTTCTTCCTTTTGCCTCATCTGACCATAGTTGATAAATAATGATTGCAAAATATGTAGAAATAAAACCCATGATATCTCCATCTAAGCACACACACTATAAATACTTTGGAGCATTTTTACTCAGTCCCTCCTGTAAATAGGTATACATATTTACACTGTAATTATGTTACATATACAATTCTAGGTCTTGCTTTATTCACATTATAATAAAAAAATCTCTTCACAACAAAAGTGTTTTGTTATAAAAATATACTAGGTGTTAAAGTTCTAAGTTAAGAATTTATACTGTTATTATTCAACACTTGACATTGTGAATCATTTAGTTTCCTTTTATCTCTCTTTTTTTTAATCATGATAGCTAATGCTATGATTCATTCATTCACCAAGTTAAAATCTTTCCTGGCTCGACAAGACAGCAGAGATAAAAAGTGGCAAAAGCCCTACCTTTATGGAGCTAATGTTCTAGTAGACAGATAACCCCTGTATATATATAAAGGAATGGCATGTGCTATAAAGAACAATAAGAGATGGGTATAAATGGTAATGGGTAGGCTCTCTTTTGGAAAAGATGAATTTGGAAAGCCTCTCTGAGGAAAAAGATATTTGAACAAACATTTGAAGAAAATAATTAAGTTATAACAATTTTAATGCATAAAACTTATTACAAATCTTTCTGAATATTTGTATTTCTATATGTGGATGCAAATCAATAAATGCAAGAAATATATATAATTTATTGTCATATCTGAAAGTTACTCCCCAACAGCTTTTAGCATAAAAATCAATAATATTATACCTTATTAACAATAGTAATAGAAACAAACTCAATTCACTGGTTAACATATGAAAAGTTGAAACTACAGCTCAGAGAGTAGCATGAGTATTCAGGCCAATTTCCTTATCTTGTAGGTTAGAGTTCATAGATCTGAAAACTGACTTTGGTTTTTAGCATAAAAATCAATAATATTATACCTTATTAACAATAGTAATAGAAACAAACTCAATTCACTGGTTAACATATGAAAAGTTGAAACTACAGCCCAGAGAGTAGCATGAGTATTCAGGCCAATTTCCTTATCTTGTAGGTTAGAGTTCATAGATCTGAAAACTGACTTTGGTTTCCTATTCACCAGGAAAATCCTCATCTGCATATAAAAGAAAATGTGACCAATATCCATGAATATGATCTGAACAGGTTCATCTCTTTGGATTCCAGTTATTGGCAACAACTTTATACTTAGAAAACAACCCAGAATCTCCTTTGGAATCCCACTAGGGAGAAACCTGTTATATTCAGCAATATGTAACCTGCAAAGGCTTTCTGACAGTCAGGGTGCATAATGGAAACTGCCTTTGCTTAGAAGTTTACATAATCACTTACAGTCAGCCTTCCTAGAGAAGTTCCAACATTCAACACTATAGCCCTTTGATCATAATGCAATAGGACAAATGTCAGGAAATACATTCCCATAAAGTAAAATAAATCTTGTTCTTTAACCCAGAAATGACTATAAACATTACCTTCATGGAAATTTCTCTTATGCATATTTCAGCTTCTGCAAAGGGAACAATGAATGACAATTAGGTAGTGGTGTTTTTAATTGAGGACAAGATAAACCTTACTTATCAGATTCTCACATAGTACAAGCTGATCATTTTGGTCTGTATGCTACAGGAAAGACATGACACATTGACCTCAAAGCATTCGAGAATTGTTTAATTTTCTTTGACTAAAAGAAAAAAATGAGAAGGATTTTGGTAAAGTCTTGAGAAAAAATTATACAATATTTACATATCCTTTTGTAGTATGCTTATATATTTAGAAATAGCATTTTTCCTTTAGTTTTCTTTTTGTAATATAACTCTGTAGATACATAGATGGGAAGATGCAGAGCTTAAAAAACCTAAACAAAGACTTACTTTCATGTCTAAGCCTAAAATTCGATTCAAGAATAGGAAAAGTGATTAAGAAAGAAGAAAAACAATGAAATTAGAATGAAGCCAGAAACTATAGGAGAGAATCATGTTAACATCAGCTAGATAAGGGACAAAAGTACCAGGACAGGAGAGACAGAGAAGTAGAAAGAGTGACCTAAATTGTGGATAGGAATTAAGAGGCAAGAGGAAAAGAGAGAAGATAAATGTCAGGAGAGAGGATTATGTCAGGCCTCAAATAATTTTTAAAAATTATGTTGGAGGAATTTCTTACCCTGCAAAGGGCATAGGAAAGGAGAACTACCCAATTTCCACCAATCTCCGTGGTTAATTTGGTAAGGGTCTCTTTTAGGGTTTCTAATATCTGGCGCTGCCTGGTTTACCAAAGGAGGAATGACAGCCAATTTTGTTTCCTCATTTTTCAGGGTCCTTGGGCGTATAAGTGCAATACGCCTCCATGGGTCTTTCTGCATTTCTAACCTTAGCCAGATTGGTGGGCCATCTAGCAGCCACTGGAGGACCCCCCATTAGAGTCTGGCACAAGACGGGGCGGGAGGGGGGGGGGCGGGATGTAAGAACACAAGTCTGAACCAAACAGACGCCATGACAGGCTTTAAGTTTCCCCTCTAAACTAGAAGGTCTAAGGGTCAGAACTATTAGGCGGTTACACATTGCCTGAGGCAAAAGAGACAACCTTGCAGTATCCAATCAGGAAAGGCCAGTTACCTCTCCACACATTCCTAAGGGTAAGGCCTATAGATAGAAACTTTAGATAGGACCCTGTGACCTAATGTTAAAGTTAACCCAATAGTCACCAAACAAGACCCTGAACTTGCTCTGTAATTGGTTAATTTCAAAGATACCCTAAATGTTGTAATTGGGTCCCGCGAAAAGTAACGAGCGCTCTGAACAATGTGTATGATTAAAGTTGCTGCCAATGCTGTTATACAATGATGATTGGATGTCACAATTTCCTGTAACTCCCCCTTCCCAAACCCCATAAAAACCCTGCTCAGCCCTTGTTCGGGGCTCTCAGCACGGAGCCACTGCGTTGGTAAAGGCTGTGAGACCAAAGTTAGGCCTGGCGTGCCTAAGCCCTAATAATAAATGCCCTTTGTTTTTACATGCGTGACTTGGTCTCCCTGGCGGTTTCTGGTTTTGGGGTGATATTGAAATCTTGGGCATTACACCTAGTATGCAATAAAATGATTCAGTCTATGATTATGTAAAAAAAAAAAATTATGTTGGAAAGGGCAGAGAAGGGAAGTCAAAGAAGATCCAGAGAAGAGACAGAAGACCCAAAGTCCAGATTCTTTTGACTGAAAATGACACAATTACACTACAACCATGTTGCAACTATGAAGAAAATATCTTAAGAATACATAAGTATCAAGACCTAAAAGTCTTTTCCAAGGATTAGCACCAGGAACTAGAAAGCTGATTGTGGGAGTTCACAGAGCCTGGCTGGCTAAGATTTAAATGAGGAATGTTTGCAGCCTGGGAAATGGCTGGTTAAGAAACAGAAAGCAGACCAGGAACACTGGATCTCCTTTGAAATGTCAAGGCTGAAGACAACCTGTCATTGCCTGTAGATCAACATGTTTTCCACTCTATAAACAATTTAAAGTAGGAAAACAACCCCCTTCCGATGAAGTATACACTACCCTGTAATGTATGCCTGCACATGACTAACCTGATTGTACTTTCCCCCTGTTAATCTAGGAGTATGCTTCCTGATCTTAAAACTACACGATCCTTTCCCCTGCTCCCCTTGAAATGTACTGATAAGATTCTCAATAAAAACTGCAGAAGAGCTTTGTTCAGGGCCATTGCCACCAGAGTGCTTGGCCCCTTGCCCCTTCCTTGGTCTGATTCGGGTGTCTGGAGTAATCTGTCATCCACTGCCCCAAGGTTTGCTGGTCAAATCTGGCATCTGGTAGTGTCAAGGATTCTTTTTCTTCCACCCTTCCCTTTTTCCTCCATTATTCCCTTTTTGCAGACTGGCTTCTGGTTGGAAGAAGTTAGGGTTTTCTAATGTCTTTCTTTCATTGCTAGTATTTTTTTAAATCTATTTAGTACAGTCCACATCAGAGACTGCTAGAATTTCTGAATTTTGAATTGCAAATTATGGAAGAAGATCATTCAATATAATTGGGTCAAGGATCCACCCCCGGTATATTGCTTTACTCATCCTTCACGAGGGAGTAATAATTAAATCGAGATGAGTTAGTCTTCCAGATGTGGGACAGTTCTCAGGGAAGGAAGTCATAAGTAGGAAAGTTTGAAGATACCAGCTTCTTAAAACTAAGGCTTATTAATTAAAGGAGTAATGGGAGAAGAATCTCTGTGGTCAGTAAAGTAAAAGGAATTTTGAAGAAAAACAAACAGAAAGAAAATGGGAGATACAGACTGTGTTAAAGAGGAATCAGCCGAATTATAACCATAGTGCTTCCCACTGACATCTGTGTGAATACTCCCTAATGCCACAAAAATTGATACCTAGCTCTACATTTTTAGGAAGAATGGAATGCCTACATATGAATCCATAATTTAATCTTCCATAACTGACATCTCTTGAGGACAAGGATTTTCTGATTGTGGTAAGAAAACAAATAGAAGATTTCCCTTCTTCATAGATGTTTACATGTACAAAACAGTACAATTAAGCAAAATGTTGTATAGCAGTTTTCTAGAACTTTTTTTTTCAACTTTCACATCTTGAATAAAGAACTGAATACCTCTTGATTAGCAGCTCCCCAATTACACCTCCCTTCAGCCACTGGCAACCATTCTTGTCTCAGCTTCTATGAGCTTGGTTATTTAAGATACCCGATATGAGTGGAATCATATAGTGTTTGTCTTTTTGTGACTGGCGTATTTCACTGAGCCTAATGTCTTTAGCAGTCATCCATGTTGTTGTATATTTCATGATTGCTTTCTTTTTAGGGTTGGATGATAATTCATTGTATGTATATATTATCTATTTGTCTCTTGAAGGATATTTAGGTTGTTTCCATCTGTTGGTTATTGTAAATAGTGCTGCAGTGACCTTGAGAGTGCTAATATATCTTCAAGATCTTGATTTCCATTATTTTAGTTGAATACTCAGAAGTGGGATTGCTGAATCATGTGGTAGTTCTATTTTTAATTTTTTAAGGACTTTTCATACTGTTTTCTATAGAAGCTGTACTATTTTGAATTCTTAACAACAGTGTAGAAGGGCTCCAATTTCTTCATATCCTCACCAATACCTTTTGGTCTCTGTCTCTTTTCTTTGATAATAGGCATCCTAATGGATGCGAGGTAAGACTTCATTGTGGTTTTGATTTGTAGTTCCTAGATAGCAATGTTGAGCATCTTTTCATATATATGTTGTATATCTTCTTTGGAGAAATGTCAAGTCCCTAGTCTTTATTAAGTAATTGGAATATTGGGGGGGGGAGTGTTTCACTTGATTTTTAGGAATTCATTATATATTTTATAAATTAATGCCTTGCTAGATACCTGATTTGAAAATGTTTGTCCCATCCCATAGGTTGCCTTTTGATTTAGTTGATTACTTTCTGCTTTGCATAAGTCTTCTAGTTGATATAGCCTCACTTGTTTGTTTTTGTGTTTGTTGCTTATACTTTGGTGTCCTATCAAAAAAATTATTGTCAAGATCAATATAAAGTTTTTTCTATAATTTCGTCTAAGAGTTATACAGTTTCAGGTCTGACATTTAAGGCTTTAATTAATTTTGAGTTGATTTTTGTGTGGTGTAAGATATGGGTCCAGGGGTACCTAGGTGACTCAGTCAGTTAAGCATCTGATTTCGGCTCAGGTCATGATCTCGCACTTCCTGGGTTCGAGCCCTGCTTCAAGGCTGACAGCTTAGAGCCTGGAGCCTGCTACAGATTCTGTGTGTGTGTCTCTCTCTCTGCCCCTCTCATGCTCATGCTCTGTCTGTCAATAAATTAATAAACACTTTAAAAAAGAAAGAAAAAAGATGTGGGTCCAATTTTATTCATATGCATGTGGCTGTCCAGTTTTTCCAGCACCATTTATTAAAGAGATCATCTTTTCTTTATTTTGCATTTTTGCTACTTTTGTTTGAAGATCAGTTAACCATATATGTGTGGTTTTATTTCTATGATCTCTCTCTATTCCATGGGTCTATATATCTGTTCCTTCATCAGTGCCATAGTCTTTGACTACTGTAGCTCTCTTATATAATTTAAAATCAAAGTGTGATGCCTTCACCTTTGTTCTTTTTTCTCGTTTGTTTGGACACTTGGGTTACTTTGTGGTTTCACATGAATTTAAGAATTACCTTTTCTACGTCTGTAAAAAATCTCATTGGGGTTTTGATAGTTATTGCATTGAATGTGTAGATCACTTTGATTAGTATGGACATTTTAACAGAAATAAGTGTTTCAATCCATGAACATGTCTTTCCATTTGCTTATGATTTCTTTAATTTTTTTCATCACTGTTTTGTAGTCTTCAGTGTATAAGTCTCTCACCCCCTTAGTCTAAGTATTTTTAAAAATTTTGATGCTATTGTAAATGTATTGTTTTTCTCATTTCTTGTTTAAATTGTTAGTATGTGGAAACCCTACTGATTTTTGGGTGTGGATTTTGTATCCTGCAACTCTAATGAATGTATTTATTAGTTTTAACAGGTTTTTTTTTAAAAGCCCTTACGGTTTTCTAAGTATAAGATTATATCATTTGTGATTTTTTTACAGCAGCAATTTTACTTAGTTCTTTCTGATTTGGATGCCTCTTATTTCCTCCTTTTACCTAACCATTCTGGACAAAACTTCTAGTACTATGTAGAATAGAAGTAGCTGGAGTGGGCCCCCTTATCTTGTACCTGATCTTAGCAGAAAAAAATTAAGTTTTCACCATTGAGTATGACATTGACTATTGCATTTTTCTATCTGGGCTTTATTATATCAATGTAATTTCTTTCTGTTCCTACTTTGGCAAGAGTGTTCATGATGAAAGAGTCTTGAATATTATAATTCTTTTTATGATTGCATCTATGGAAAATATCATGTGACATTGATTCTTTCATTAAAATTGATACTTATATGTTGAACTATTCTTGCATCTCAGGGATAAATCCCACTTGGTCATGGAGTATGAAACTTTTAATGTGCAGTTGAGTTGGGTTTGCTACAATTTTATTAAAGATCTTTGCCTCTATATTTATCAGAGATATTGGCATATAGCTTTCATTTCTTGTGGTGTCTTTATCTGGCTTTGATATCAAGATAATACTAGCCTCATAATAAGAGTTTGGAGATATTCACCCCTCTTCAATTTTTTGGAGCATTTGAGAAAGATTAGCATTAATAAATATGTCTTAAATTGAAGTCATTTGATCCTGGGCTTTTCTTGTTGGGAAATTTCTGATAACTGATTCAATCTCTTTGCTATTTATAGATCTGCTTCTATTTCCTCATTAGTTAAGTCTTGGTAAGTTGTATTTTTCTAGGTGTTTATCCATTTCTGCCAATTTATCCAGTTTGCTGTTGTATAATTATTTATAGTAGTCTCTTGTCCTTTTTATTTCTGTGACATCATTTGTTGTTTCTCCTCTTTCATTTATAGTTTTTATTTTGAGTTCTCTTTTTTCCGTAGGTAATCTAACTGAAGTTTGTTAATTTTATCTTTTCAAAACCTCAACTCTTATACTGATTTTTTTCTACTTTGTTTCTATCCTCTGTTTTGTTAATTGTTATCTAATCTTTATTAAGTCCTTCTTTCTGCTAATTTTGGCCCTAATTGGGTCTTTTTTTTCCAATTCCCTAAGGTGCAAGTTTAGATTGTTTATTAAAGATCTTTGTTATTGCTTCATTTCCCCCCTTCTTTTCTTAACACTTATCACCAAAAACTTTCCTTTTAGTACTACTTTTACTGTGTCCCTTAAGTTTAGGCAAGCTAGGTTTTAATTTCCATTTTCTCAAGATAATTTCTAACTTGTCTAAGATTTTTGTCCTTTAATCCATTGGTTCAAAGTGTTTTATTTTCATTTTTTGAATTCTCCATTTTTCCTTCTGCTTTTGATTTCTAGTTTCATTCCATTGTGTTTGAAAAAGATACCTAGTATGACTTAATTTTTAAAAAAAATGATAAGCCTTGTTTTTTGACAGACATGCAATCTATCCTGGAGGATATTTCATGTGTGCTTGAGATTACTTTTCTGCTGTTTGTTCTGTATGTCCGTTGAGCCATTTGGCCCAGCATGTTCATATATGCTATTTCTCCATTGATGTTTTATCTGGTTCTTCGATCCATTACTGAAACTGTGGAATTGATTTCTCCTACTATTACTCTATTGTTGTCTATTTCTCCCTTTGATTCAGTCAATATGTTTTCAGTCTATTTGTTTCTTTATATATTTTGATGTTCTGATAGTGGGTACATACATATTTATAATTGTTATATCCTCCTGTTCAATCGACTCTTAACATTATTTAATATACTTCTTTGTCTCTTTTGCCAATAAAAATTCTTTTAATGTTTATTTATTTTGAAGAGAGAGAGAGAGAGATGGAGCATGAATCGGAGAGGGGCAGAGAGAGGGAGACGCAGAATCCAAAGCAGGCTCCAGGCTCCAGGCTCCAGGCTCCAGGCTGTCAGCACAGACCTTGACACAGGGCTCAAACCTATAATCCAAGAGATCATGACCTAAGCAGAAGTCAGATGCTGAACTGACTGAGCCACACAGGTGTGCCTCTTATGACAATTTTTTACTTAAAGTCTATTTTGTGTGATAGAAGTGTAGCTACCTCTGCTTGCTTTTATATTCATAAAAAGTTTTTTTCCATCTTTTCATTTTCAGCTTATGTGTGTCCATAAACCTAAATGAGACTCTTGTAGCCAGCATATAATTGGATGTTTTAATCCCTTCAGCCACTCTCTGTCCTTTGATTGGACCGTTTAATCCACTTACGTTCAGAGTAATTATTGATAGGAAAGTAAATTGATTAAAAATCACAGTTTTGTTCTTTGTTCTGTTTCTCTTATAGTTCATTTGTCACTCTATTCGTTTCTTGCTGTCTTCCTTTGTGTTTCATTGTTTTTTTATTGGTTAGTTTTTATATTGATATGCTTTGTTTCTCTTTTTTTCTTGTGTAACTTATGTAGATATTTACCCTTGGAGCTCACATTACATTTGATAGTCTAATGTAAGCTGAGAACAATTGAAATCTCTTAGAAAAACTCTACACCTTTATTTTTCCCCACATATTGTTATTGGTATTGCAATTTACATGTTTTTAGTTTGTATCCACTAATATATTTTTCAGATATCATTATTTTAATACTTTGTCTATTAACTTGTATACTAGAATTAAGTGCTTTACCTACTTCTATTATAGTAATATAGTATGAGTTTAATAGTTAGCTTTCATGTCACTATTTAGCTTCTTTGTTTATTTCAACTTGAAGAACTTTCTATAGAACTCTTGTAATACAGATGAAGTAGAGACTAACTCCCTCAGCTTTTATCTGATAAGCCTTCCATTTTTTCATTTTTAATAGACCAATTTGCCCAGATAGTATTTTTGGTTGGCATCTTTTTTAACACTTTGAATAAATCATCCCACTCCCTTTAGCCCTAAAATGTTTCTATTTTTAAATCTGTATGCAATCTTATAGTAAGTCCTTTGTTCATAACAAGGGTTGTTTCCCTTGTTGCTTTCAAACTCTCTCATTTTTTTTGGCAAATTGATTATAATTTGTTTCCAAATAGATTTCTCTGGATTAAACTTACCTGAGATCCTTTGGGTTTCCTGGATCTAGTTGTCCATTTTCTTTTTCACATTTGGAAACTTTTCAGTCATTATTTATTGGAATATACTTTTGGTTGTTTATCTCTTCTTCTTTGACTCACATAATGCATATATTGGTCTTCTTATTGGCATCCCATAAATATTTGAAATTTCCTCATATTTTTTTTCCTTTTTGCTCTTCTGAATAATTTCAAATATCTTCAAGTTTGCTAGTTCTTTCTTCTACTTGGTCTAGTCTGACATTGAATTCTTCTATTAAATTTTTCAATTCAGGTATATCCTTTAACTCAAACATTAATATTCAGGTTTTTTAAACATTTTTCTCCTTGTGTAGTGTATGCCAGGTCCTGCCAGTGCTTCAAGACAAGTAATTAAAACTAATTCCTTAGATGGCATCCAAAAAGTTGGAACTTTGGATGTATAGTTGAACCTTATCCTCCCCAGAAAGAAGCTGGGAGCTGCTGGGTTGGTTGTTTGTCATTTGCCCCCCCCCCCCCACCCCAACTTGTTTTGTGTTGAGCTTGAGAAGGAGCTGTGGTGGGTGGATATGTACAGATCAAATTGCCGTCTTTGTTCTCTGTAGTTTCAGGGTTCTAGCAGTTGTTGATTTTGTCAACACTCTGAGACAGGTAAAATAGAAGCCCATCCCTTGGGCAGTACCCACAAAAGTTAGAATGTTGTCTGTGTGATCTAATTCTCTCTCTCTTCAGGAATAAGATCTAAACCTCCAGGGACCTGGATGTTTCCTCCTCATTATATGGCAATGTGTCAGGGATGGGGATGCATCCAGTTTTCCTGTCAGTTTTGTGCTGGCTTTAACTTGCCCAGGCTGCAAAGCCTCTCATTTCAACTAATTTCTATATTTCTGACAGTAATTGATTTGTGTATTGCTGTTCAGTCAGTGTGTCCATTGGAGAAAGAGAAGTCCAGGGCTCCTATTCTGCCACCCTACTGACATGACCTGAGTCTCACTTGTTTTGGTGCCAGCATTTTGCAAAATACCAGGGACTTAATGCTTATAAATTAAGGATAGATAGCAACATACTTCTGAGACTTTCATGCTATAGATTTATTGAATCATACATTGATTTTAAAAAATGGGCTTCTTCACTGGGTGTTATGGAAACCAATTTGACAATAAACTATTATATAAATAAATAAATAAATAAATAAATAAAATTAAAAATGGGCTTCTTGTTTATGAAGTACCTTTCTCCTAAATGTGAAACATTCTCCACAGGAAAGATGAAGATAAAATGGCCAACTTGATACACCTAATGCACAAATTCCTCTAGGCTAGGTTCCTTGAGGATGTCAAATAAAGAGTGTCCTTATTCTCTGCTTGGATCTTGTAAAAAATGAGAGGCAAGATAAAAGGCCAGCAGATGGAGAATCAACATATGTCCTTTACTGCTGATAAAGGTTAAGAGGAAGGACATAATGGAAGAATCAGAATTGCTTTGCTTACTGGATCCACAGAAGTAGACTGATTTACCAACTAGGCAGTTTTGCACTGGGTCAACTACCCTTACAAAAGAGCCTACTACCTGAGAGAAATAAGGAAGTATGATATCTGTGCACACTCCCAGAAGGCAAGAAATATGAATGGTTTACCTCTATGGCACCCCAAATTAGTGTATTCTACTCTAAATTACAATGAGTCAGATACATTAATACAGAAACCAAAATGTCAGTGAGTTATTTTTTAAAATGAGCATCAAAAAGTTTTACTAAATTTTGTTTTAAAGATTTAATTTCACTCATTAATGATATAACTGATTTCTGCTAGTAATTAATATATCATTACAGTTTTATTTATTCCTTAATGACAACAAGGCTTTGGTTATAATTCCCCTACATGGATTTAGTGGAAGCTATCCAATGGCAATCTATTAGATTTTCCTAGTTAAATTAGCATGATGGACTTTTAATGGATCTTTTAATAAACGTTATGATGATCAAGAATAATGTGAAATCAGAATCACTCTCAATGACATTTTTGACTTTCTGTAGTAACAGTCCTCAGTCATTGATTCTGGTCCTCAGAGTAATAACTCAAAATGTATTATTAACATATTTGTCTACTGTTGGCAGTGACAAAGTGAACATGGAGTAGACCAAATATAACAAGATTTTTAAAATATTTAATTAACCTAATCTAAGGTTTTCATTTCATATTATTGTGGTTCTCCAATTCTGTGATCTTTCCCAATAAAATATAAACAGAAGAGATGAAATTTGATTTGGATTTGAAACAGTAATAGATAGACCATCTATTTGCATTTATGAACTTTATGTTGAAGGGTGTTGTGTTGAGAACATTGACAAAAGCAAGTCTTGAATTTAACTTAACCTAAGTATAAAATCATATTTGCTTTGGAATATGAATTCTTTTTTAGAATAATATACATTT
The DNA here is from genome assembly GCF_006229205.1 of Suricata suricatta. NCBI lineage: Eukaryota > Metazoa > Chordata > Mammalia > Carnivora > Herpestidae > Suricata > Suricata suricatta. Next base: position 38,177,705 of record NC_043709.1, on the reverse strand, counting down.
TTTAATTAAAATATATTGGACATATAACACTGTGCAAATTCAAGGTCCATTAGGTTAATTTGATACATTTATCCACTGTATATGATTGTCTGGAATATGAATTCTTAAGATTTTCATGTTCAGTAGGTGGCTGTTTCTCTTTCCTCTGTGAAAACACACATCTAGACTCCTTGACTTAGTGAAATTAATATCTGAAGCTGGTTTAAGAGAAGGCTACTAGACTGCAAACTGAGATTCTCCTAGGACATATTTGAAAGAAATTTCTGCAGGTGGTTGAGAGTTGTCCTTTACGCAGCTGTGGTAATGGAATGAAAATTGCTTACTCTGGGAACATTGACTGTATCATCCTTAAATTATCTGTGTACTACTTAAATAGTTTACATTGCTGTAGATATAGGAAGGTTCCGTTATGTTACCATTCTGCTGTCACTGCCTATAAACACTTGAGTATTCAATGCAAGCAAAACAAATTGTACCATATTTTTTTATTTTAAACTTTTATTATACCTTTATTGCTGTGTAACATACTGTGACTAAGATAGGCCATACATATAAAGACAAAAATGAATTTAGTAAAACTTTTCTTGTAACCAATCACTTAAATATAAGCACTGTTAATATTTTAGTTAATAACCATTCAATACATTTATAAAGGCATATGCATTTTTCTTTATTTTTCCTCCAACTACCATATATTAAGGAAGCATGTGACACTACTGTATTAAGAATATCCCGGGGCACCTGGCTGGCTCATCAGTAATGCAACTCATGATCTCAGAGTTGTGAGTTCAAGCTCCACATGGGACCTAGAGTTTACTTAAAAATAAAAAGAATATTCATTATCCATTAATCTTATATATTCTAATTAAATACAAGTATTATAGAAAATTAGAAAAATGGGAGAAAAATATAATAATGAAAGTGGTCATATATCTTTGCTCTCTGATATAATGACTGGACATATATTAAGATATAGCTATGTATTTCATTTTCCCAATCTGTATTCTGAATAATTACTATATTTAAATAATATATTAAGTACATATTCTACATCAATAAATGTAGAGAGACATCAGTAGCATAGTGATCAAAAGAATTGTCTCTAGAGTCAGATTGCCTATTTTTCTGATCTAGGGCTGTTACTTACTTGTGCAACACAGGACAAATTACATAACTCTATTGAACTCCACTCTATATTGGGAAATAACAGTGCTACCTCCCAGATATAGCTACTCTAAAGCAATGAGTACATAGTATTTTAGAAAACATAAAATCTTAAAATCTTATTTATGCTATTCCTAGTTTATCACGTGAGTAGATAGACCAGAGACTATTTAACCAAATTCTGTTTTCATACATTTTAATAGTATTTTCAGTGATTCGATATTAAAAAGAATGTAATGAAAGTCTTTATACATTCATCTTCAGACATTTGCCAAATTATTTTCTTAGCATGTATTGCCTTAAATGGGAAGTCAAACATTATTCATTTGAAAGGATTTTGGAAATATAAAAATGTTTAAAAATTATTGGAGCATAGTTGGCAATGTTATATTAGGTTCAAGTGTACAACATAGTGATTGGACAGTTCTGCACATAACACAGTGTGCACCGCAATAAGTATAGTTACCATCTGTCACCATACGATGTTATTACAATATTATTGATTATATCCTCTATGCTGTGCTTTTCATCCCTATGATGTATTTACTTTATAATCAAAGTTTCTGACACTTACTCCCCTTCACCTATTTTGCCTATCTCTTCATGCCTTTACCCTCTTGTAAGCCACAAATTTGTTCTCTGTATTTATATCACAACCTCTGAAATATAAAGGAAAGGGATTTGTGTGAAATGTTCAGTAAAGAAGTGAAACAAAGTCATTAAATGTTTAAAATGTCTTTATTTTTGAGAGACTGGGAAAGCATGAGTGAGGGTGGGGAAGAGAGAGAGGGAGAATCCCAAATAGGGTCCACACTATCAGCACAGAGCCCTTACATGGGGCTTGAACCTATGAAACTGTGAGATCCTGACCTGAGCCCAAATCAAGAGCCAATGCTTAACCAACTAAGCCACCCAGGCTCCCCTTATTAATGTTTTTAACAATAGGTTTTATGATGTACAAAAAGGACTCTTCAGAGAACACGCAAGATCTTACAGTAGAAAATGATTTCAAAATTATTTTTAATCAGAAAACTTCCCCCAATCCATTGGAATGAAAACAAAAGAAGTGAACTCTTGCAGTATTCTATGTTTGAGAGCAATGAAATCTCTTCAGTACAAGCATTAATAGGCATTTTGAAAAACTATAGAAAAGCACAGTATTGGCGTGCAGTAAAAATGAAAAAAGAAATTGGCATTTGTGTGTTGCTTCCTCCATATTTTCCTGAATCCCAATAAATGCAAAATACCCCATCTCTCTAATCCTGTAAGGCTGAAATGTGTAAAGCCAAAGGGTTTGCAATTGTTTAAGTTAAAAATCACTTTTATTTTAAGTAGGCTTCATACCCAGAGCAGAGCCCAGCACGGAGCTTAAACTCATGACCCAGAGATCAAGACCTGAGCTGAGATTAAGAATCAGATGTTTAACTGACTGAGCCACCCCAGCACCCTCACAGTAACTTTTAAATAGCCCAGAAGTGAATGGCCTAATTTTTGACTTGGGTAGTAGAGTCAGCTGCTTGCACAGAGCTTGCACATGTGATAGACACTGCAATTTTGAAAGCTCATAAAAAGTTTAAGGTACTTAGGGTGATTAAGTGATTGTAAGAGAAGGGTAAAGAAACAAGGGTATACTGTTAAAAAAGAACAACTTCTAGTTCTTCCTGAGACTTAACTTGTCTAATATTGTGGACACTGAGGGAACACACTTCCATCTCATCGAGTAGGGTCATTTGTACTATGATGTCCTGAAAAGCACTCAGATTTAACTAGGGGATCAGAGTAATTAGGTTCAGCATAAAAAGTTTCAGTAAATTTCTTATACAGATGTGAAACTGCACGCAGTTCCCTTAAAGAAAAACTTCAGTTCAGCACACCGTCAACGTCCAATTGGAAAACATATTCCATGGATCGTATAACTATTCCCTTGATCTCTCTTAACCGTGTTACACAGGGCCATCAAAAGTGATATTCTTAACACTTAAAACATGTAATGTCATCATCTTGTCTCACTGTCTTCTTATGGGCACATGGGATCATCTTTTATTTCTTCTTGATTTTTTTATTGTGGATATATATATAGCATAAAATTCATCATCTTAACCATTTTCAAGTGTACAGTTCAGTGCCATTTAGTGCCTTCACTCTACTGTTCAATTATCCCCACTATCTAGTTTCAGAATAATTTCATCACACCAAAAAGACACACTAGAACTTTAAGCAGTAACTCTCTGTTCATCTGTCTCCTCAGCCCCTGGTAACAACTAATGTGTTTTGTGTCTCTGTGGATTTAACTATTCTGCTTATTTCATATAAATGGATTCGTATAATATGTGGCCTTTGTGCCCAGCTTCTTTCACCTAGCATAATGTTTTTAAGGTTTATCCATATTGTAGATGTGTCAGTACTTTAGCACTTGTCATGGATAACAGTATTCCATTGTTTGTATGTATCATATCTTGTTCATGCACTTACCAGGTGATAGATACTTGGGTTGTAGCCACACTTTGGCTATTGGGAATATTTGTGTATAGGTTTTTATCTGAATGTCTGTGTTCAACTATTCTGAGTATATATCTAGGAGTAGAATTGATGCATCAATGATAACTCTATGTTTTATTTGCTGAGAAACTGCCAAACTGCCAAACTGTTTTCTTTAGCAGCTGTACCACTTGACATTCCCACCAGCAGTGTACGAAGGTTAAGATTTCTCTATATCCTTACCAACACTTAGTTTTCTTTTTTTAATTTAGCCATCCTAGTGGGTGTGAAGTGGTATGTCACTGTGGTTTGTATTTTAATTTCCCAAATGACTAATGATATTGAGCAGTTTCACATGTTTTTTGGCAATTTTTATAACTTCTTCAGAAGAAACTTCATTGAATTCTCTTGCCTGTATTTTAATAGGGTTGTTTGTCTTTTTGGGAATTGTATATGTTTATCTATTTTGCATACTAGATACCATGAACAGAGGTAATTTGCAAATATTTTCTATGAATTTGAGGGTGGTCTTTAGCCCTCTTGATAGTGTCCTTTGCAACAAGCTTTAAATTTTGATAAAGTTTCATTTGTCTATTATCCTCTGTTGCTCATTCTCTTTGGATCATACCTAAGAAATCATTGTCATATCCAAGGTCATGCTTTACTTGTTTTATTATAATATTTTTAGCTCTTAACTTTAGAACTTTGATCCATTTTGAGTTAATTTTTAAATACACTGTGAGGTAAGGGTAAAAATCCACTCTTTTGTACATTGCTATACAATTGTCTCAATACCATTTATTGAAAACACTGTTCTTTGTTCAGGTAAATGGTCTTGGAACTCTTGTCAAAAATCAATTGGCTTCATATTTGCTGTGACATTGATGGAGCTAGAGTGTATTATGCTAAGTGAATAAGTCAGAGAAAGACTAATACCATATGATTTTACTCATATATGGAAAATAAGAAACAAAATAGATGAACATATGAGAAGGGGGAGAAAAGAGAGAGGGAAACAAACCATAAGAAACCCTTTACAATAGAGAACAAACTGAGGACAATGGAGGGAAATGTGTGGGAGATGGGCTAAATGGGTGATAGGGATTAAGGAGGGCACTCGTCATGTTGAGCACTGGGTGTTATATGTAAGTGATGAATCCCTAAATTCTACTACTGAAAAAAAATTGCACTCTATGTTAACTAACTAGAATCTAAATAAACATTTGAAGTAAAAAGTAAATTGGTCATAGATGCTTGATTAATTTCTGTACTCTCAAGTCTATTTCGTTGGTTTGCTTATCCTCATACCAGTGCCACACTATTTTGATTACTGTAGCTTTGTAGTTAGTTTTGTAAGCCAGAATGTGAGTCCTTTAGTTTTGTTTTCCCTTATCAGTGTTGCTTTGGCCATTCAGAGAATCTTGAATTTCCATATTAACTTTAGGATCAGGTTTTCATTTCTGCAAAATGGTCATTGGACTTTGATAGAAATATCATTGATTCTGTAAGCCTGTTTTGGGGAGTACTTACATTTTTACAAAATTCATCCTTCCAGTCCCTGCACATGAGATGTCTTTCCACTTATGAGTTTTGGTGTATACGTTTTATACATTGTTAAAATTATTTCTAAGTATTTTATTCTTCTTGATGCTCGTAAAAATGGAATTGTTTTCTAAATCTCCTTTTTTGGATGGCTTATCAATAATATATAGAAATTCAAATATTATTTGTGCATTACATTGATGTTTTATCTTGCAACTTTTCTCCATATTGTTTATCCCTCTAATAGTTGCATTATAGATTCTTTAAGATTTTACATATATAAGATACTGTCATCTGAGAATAAAGGTAGTTTGACTTCTTTGATTCCAATTTAGATATCTTTTATTTATTTTCCATGCCTAAGTGATTAGGCTATAATTTCTAAAAATGTTGAATAGACATGTCAAAGTGAAATAATTGTCTTTTTTCTGATTGTAAGGAAAATATTTCAGTATTTCACCTTTAAGAATAATGTTAGATGTGAGTTATTTATAAATAACCTTTATCTTGTTGAGCAAGTTCCCTTTATCTTGTAGTTTGTTAAACATTAGTATCATGAAATGGTGTTGGATTTTGTGAAGTGTTTTTTCCGTGTCAAATTCAAATGAAATCATATTTTTGTTTTGTTTTTGCCTTTTTTTTTTATTAATGGAGCATGTTATATTGATTTTTGTGTATTCAATGACTCTTGCTTTCCTGGAATAAATCCGACTTGGTTATAAATCCTTTAAGTAGGCTACCAGATTGTTTGTTAGTCTATTTTCCAGGATTACTGCATTTTTGTTCAAGAAAGATACTGGTTGGTAGTTTCCTTCTGATATATTTGTGTGTGTGTGTGTGTGTGTGTGTGTGTGTGTGTGTGTGTGAGAGAGAGAGAGAGAGACTAGCCTCATAGAACATATGAAGAAAGTATATCCTTCACTTCTAACTTTTGAAAGAGTTAGTTGATACATCTGAAAAAAAGGTTGGTTTAATGAACCAGTAATCTACTCTTGCACTTTTCCTGGTTAGGATATTTTATAGGCACATATTATGTGGTTTTAATTTGCAATTTTCTTATCACTAATGATTTGAGCGGTTTTTCATGTACTTAATAGCCATTTTTCTTATGTGAAGTATCTTTTGAACCCTGTCTCCATTTGTAAATTATTAGCTGTCTTTTTATTATTTGTTTGTAGGAATTGTTAATATATACTAGACATGAATCAGATATGTGAATATTTTTTCATAATATGTGGATTGTCTACTAAAGTTATTGTTTCTTTAAAAGGAATTTTTAATATTGATGATGTTTAATTTGTCAGTATTTTCCTTTAACAGTAATTAGTTTGTTCTAAGAAACTAGAAACTCTTTATTGTTCTGAATTTAAGTCCTTTGCCAGATGTAGGAATTATAAATGATACATCTTAATTTGTGATCTGTCTTTCCCTCTTTTAATGATGTTTTTTGTTGATCAGAAGTTCTTATTAATGAAGTCCACTATGTCAATCTTTCCATTTCTGATTAGCATTTTCTGTATTTCATTTGAGAATTCTTTGATTGCCTCAAGCTGATGAAGATACTCTCCTGTGCTTCATTCCAGAAGTTTTGCTGCTTTTCCTTACACATGTAGGTCTATATTCTTTTTCTAATTATCCAATTAGATAAGTATCTACTTGATTTAGCATCATTTGTTGAAAACAAATCCTTTCCTCACTGAATTAATGATGTGCCTTTGTGACAAATCAAGTGATTCTCTCTCTAAACATATGAGTGTTTCTGGACTCTATATTCAGTTCTATTAGACAATTCTTGTACTAGTAAGACAAAATTTTGATATTATAAATATGAAGCTTTATAATAAGTTTCATATTGAGTAGTATAGGCTTTCTAACTCTGTTCAACTTCGGGAATTTCACAGAAACTAGAGTTGCATGTGAATTTTTAATTAGCTTGCCAATTTACATTAAAATTGGTATTGAATTGGATCTATAAATCAATACGGAACAAACTGAAATCTTAATCATATTTACTCCTCCAATAGAAGAGTATGGTACATTTTTTCATTATTTGGTTTCAATAAATTTTTCTCAGCAATGTATAAAATTCAATGTAGAGATTATATATATATTATTAGATTTATTTTTAGATATTTAATATCTCTTGATTTATAAATGGTATATTAAATAAAACTTCTAATTATTTTTTAACTTTTTTTTCTATTTCTTGCCCTTTATAAAGCACTTTATTTTTTTTAATAGTTTATTGTCAAATTGGTTTCCATACAACACCCAGTGCTCTTCCCCACAAGTGCCCTGCTCCAACACCACCACCTCTTTTCCTCCCTCCCCCTTCCCCTTCAACCCTCAGTTCATTTTCAGTATTCAATAGTCTCTCAAGTTTTGTGTCCCTCTCTCTCCCCAATGCTCTTTCCCTCTTCTCCTCCCTTTGGTCCTCCATTAGGTTTCTCCTGTATTCCTGTTAGACCTATGAGTGCAAACATATGGTATCTGTCCTTCTCTGCCTGACTTATTTCGCTTAGCATGACACGCTAGAGGTCCATCCACTTTCCTACAAATGGGTAAATTTCATTCTTTCTCATTGCCATGTAATACTCCATTGTATGTATGTGTGTATAGATATATACTCACACACACACACACACACACACACACACACACACCACATCTTCTTGATCCATTCATATCAGGTGATGAAAATTTAAGCTCTTTCCATGTTTTGGCTATTGTTGACAGCACTGCTATGAACATAGGGGTACATGTGCTTCTATGCATCAGCACTTCTGTATCCCTTGGGTAAATCCCTAGCAGTGCTATTGCTGGGTCTTAAGGGAGTTCTATGGATAGTTTTTTGAGGAACCTCCACACTGTTTTCCAGAGCGGCTGCACCAGTTTACATTCCCACCAACAGTGTAGGAGGGTGCCCGTCTCTCCACACCCTCGCCAGCATCTATAGTCTCTTGCTTTGTTCATTTTAGCCACTCTGACTGGTGTGAGGTGGTATCTCAGGGTGGCTTTGATTTGTGTTTCCCTGATGATGAGTGATGTTGAGCATCGTTTCATGTGCCTGTAGGCCATCTGGATGTCCTCTTTGGAGAAGCATCTGTTTATGTCTTCTTCCCATTTCTTCACTGGGTTATTTGTTTTGTGGGTGTGGAGTTGGGTGAGTTCCTTGTAGATTTTGGATACTAGCCCTTTATCTGATATGGCATTTGCAACTATCTTTTCTCATTCTGTCAGTTGCCTGTTAGTTTTGTTGATTGTTTCCTTTGCAGTGCAGAAGCTTTTTATCTTGATGAGGTGTCAAGAGTTCAGTTTTACTTTCATTTCCCTTGCCTTTGGGGATGTGTCGAGTAGGAAATTGCTGCAGTTGAGGTCAAGGAGGTTGTTTCCTACTTTCTCCTCGAGGGTTTTGATGGTCTCCCCTCTCACATTCAGGTCCTTCAGCCATTTTGAGTTTATTTTTGTGTATGGTGTAAGAAAGTGGTCTAGTTTCATTCTTTTTTTTTAACTTTTAAATGTTTGTTTATTTTGAGAGTTAGAACAAGTAGGGGATGGTAGAGGGAGAGGGAAAGACTCCTGAGCAGGCTTCTTGCTGCCAATGCAGAGCCCAGTGTGAGGCTTGATCCCACAAACCGTGAGGTCATGACCTGAGCCAATATCATGAGTCAGATGCTTTAACCAACTGTACCCAGGTGCCCCAATTGTGTTTTTTAAATTATTTTTTATATATAGAAATTTATTTGTTATAATGACCATTTATCTAGAAAACTAGATAATAGTTTTTATTCTAAGACTGTCGGCATATAGAAACATATAATTTGCAAATAATGACATTAATTTCTGTATTTTATATATATATATCTTTGACCCAGTCCTGTGTCAAGGTGCAAATTCTGTTTTCCTGAAACTTGCATGTATGATACCATGATAGAGTGGGTACAGAGGTACTTGTGTGACATATGAAAGACAGAGGTGAAGCCGTAGCTATTATTCACTGAAGGTTCTTATGTTCAAATATGGTATCAGACAAAATATGACAGATGCATAACAGAAACATCCTGCTTTTAGTTTGTCCTTGCATTTCTAGTTTTTTCCCCCTTAATAGCACTCATAAACCCATAACCAGACCACTGGTACTGAACCTACAGAAATAAGTAAACAGGCAACAACTTTCCATAAGCTTCAATAGTTAAATCCCTGTTAAATGTTAAGCTTGTAATTATAAAAGATAAACAATTTAAACCTCTAACAACTTCGCAAAGAGCAAACGAACAACAAAAAAATATTGTAAGGCATTCAGAAGAAAGATACTTTTAGTGAAAGGATATGAAATAAATTTGTACATTATGATGGGTTCCTTGGAAAATATCAGAATTGAGGCTTGAGGTAGTATATAAAGAAATACTTATGTAAGTACAGCTTCTGGGGATATTAACAATATGGATTGATTCTTTGTTTTTTAAATGTTAGCACTATTCACTGTGGTTTGCAAACAGATAAAATGCTACAAAAATTAAAGTACAATATAAAAAACAAAACTTTGCATGGTAGGTTTGAGATTAAATACATCTGTTCTGAGATTAAACAAAAAATCTAATTCATTTTTAAATGTTTTGAAAACTCATCAGTTTAATTGAAGGTATAAACACATGGAATGTTGTGAACCCCATACTTAAGCAGGAAAATCAAGACATTTTGAAAAGAATAAAACAATTATAAGCAATAATCATTGAATAGATGGTATGACATTCTTAATTCTTTCAGCATGAATGTTTATATTAGACATGGCAAAATGTTCAGCCTTATTTTGATAAAAGGCCTGAGATAGTTACATCTTGTAGACACTTCATTTAAGAAATCAAATCACAGAAATGTCATTTATATATACTTGAGTTTTTACTACACTCTCTTAGAAACAAATAACTAATCTATAGCCTTAGGAAAAGGCAGCACAGCAAAGTTAATTTCCCAAACTTTAGGTCAATTCAAAGTTGCTTGAATTACCATTATTTACTGGCCTATTGGTACTTGGTTTATGAAATTTCTCATTGACTTCCAAATCAATTCCAAAGTCTTCTGACCTGTTAGACATGCACAGAAGCTGCTCTCCATCTCCTCAATACCACAGATGTCACATTCTTATTCCAGTCTATTCCACCCTAGGTCTTTCATCTCTTGGGAAAGACTTTTCTAATCATTAAATTAAAATGGCTAGCTTTGCCTGGTTGCTCCAAATTCAATTCATGCGTACCAGCATATCCTGAACCTAGTCCTAGGTATAATCCATTCTAGATTTGCCTGACATCAGTCATGCTCTCACATTACCAATGCAGACAGTTCAGAGGGAGAAGGGGTGAAGAAATAGATGCAGCATCTGTAGAACCAGATTATGCTCCCTATTACTGTTAATTGTTCCATAATGGTATGCAGACCTTTTAACAATCTGACCCTCAATTTTATCCTCTGTTAAGAGGAAACAATGGAATGATCTCAGAGGGCTATGAGATTAAATAAGATGATATGGGTAAAAATACCAAAGAAATACTACCAAAGTATTGTGATTATAAAATATGCTGATTTTGAAAATATCTTTGTAATATTTTGATAGGGCTGATTTCTTTTCCTTTAGAAACAGTATTAAAAGTAGTGATATAAGAACACTCAATATGGGATTCTTATTACAACACTTTGAGCATAAAATAGATTATATAGTATTAGGTGAATTCCCCCAAAGAATGTTTGGATAGTGTTTACATTTAAAATAGGGGCGCCTGGGTGGCTCAGTTGGTTAAGCATAGGGCTTCAGCTCAGGTCATAATCTCACGGTTAGTGGGTTCGAGCCCTGTGTCGGGTTCTGTGCTGGTAGCTCAGAGCCTGGAGCCTGCTTTGGATTCTGTGTCTCCCTCTCTCTCTGACCGTCCCTTGCTCAAGCTGTCTCTCTCTTTCTCTCAAAAATAAAATTAAAAAACATAAAAATATTTTAATATATTTTTATGTATCTCTATGTCTATAGATATATATTGAACTCAATTTCTTTACAAATAAACTTTGTATTGATTGATTATAAGTAAATGTATCTCTTCATGGCATTCTTGATATGAAATTAAGGTCTAAGGAACTTTTTAAACAAGGCTAAAGTTTTGAGATATCACTGTTCTTGCTTATTCCCTTGTTAAACATTTTATGCTAGAGTAATGGTACAAATGACAAGACTTTTTCTTTTTTATTCCTCTGTATGAACCCAATCACAAATAACTATAGCTTTGGGTAAGTGATTTAATCTCTTTGGACAAACTTTTTTCACATAAGTGAATGAACAAGTTGAGCTATGATTTGCTATATGTTCAGTTAAATAGAAATCCTCCCTCTGATATCAAAGAGAATTAATGTAAAATTAATGTTGCTCTTGCTCTTTTAGCCACTTGTTTTCACCACAGTATATTCTTTATATAATAGAGTATTTGAAAAATATACCATTTGTTTTCTAAGACCTTTAGCGAATATTAGCTCAAACTGCTTTTATTTTGCCCTCGAGATAGATTCACGTAAATAATATTTTCCTTGCTAACCTCAATAGCCTGACAGAGTATATTACTTTTTGAGTCACTGTCCTCCTTTTCATTTCCAATATTTTCTTAGCCATAACTTTAAGAAAAGGCTTTTATAAAGCCACATTGAATACTGCTAGCTCTTTATTTTCTTTTCTTTGGAAATTGCAAAGTATTATAGTTCAATTATGGGGCTCTTACTCTCTGCCCCAGAGAGTTGGCTCCCATCTATATTCATCTTTTTTCCCTTGCTCAATTGTAGATTCTCTTTATGTAACATTGTGGGTGTCCAGTTTAAAAATCCATGTGGTTAATTTCTCTTTATCTAATTCAGATACAGAGAGCCCTGATGTTTTTTCCTTACCAGTCAGCTATTAAATTATTAGCAGTACTGCCAGGCCAAATGATCCTGAAAGAAAGGAGCAGAAGGGAAACCAGAATGGATAGGCCCTCGATCTTTAAGTGCCATTAAAACAAATGGATGGGGGCGCCTGGGTGGCTCAGTCAGTTAAGTGTCTGACTTTGGCTCAGGTCATGATCTCACCATTCGAGGGTTTGAGCCCCGCATCAGGCCCTGTCTTGACAGCTTCAAGATTCTGTCTCTCTCTCTCTGCCTCTCCCCTGCTCACATGTTCTCATTCTCTATCTCTCAAAAATAAATAGGCATTAAAAAAATAAAAATACATGGCTGGTTCCACTTGTTTGCTAGAAAACAAAAACACAGTGCTCATGAGGTTTTTAGCACTAGGATTAATTTAAAAAAAAAGTAATGTAAACAATTTTTTAATAAAAACACAGTACTTAGGTACACATTCTCTAAAAATAAAATTATTCATTTCCTAAACGATTACCATATAACACATGCCAGATAGATGATTATTGGCATTTGATGTACAAATAGGTTCTTACAACATGGATTAATTTTCCTCTAACTTCACTGTTCACAGATGAAGAGGGTACACCTCACTGTTAGCTTAAATGAACTTTAGGAGGGAAGGAAATCCAATCTAGAAATTAGTAATCTAAAAAAAAGTAGCAATAACAGCAGCAATAATAATAATAACATAATAATTGCTAATATCATTAAGTCCTTGAGATGTGCCTGGAACTAGCATTTTATGTGCACTTTATTCTCACAAAAAACCTATGGATATAGGCTGTATCTTTATCAATTATAGATGAGAAAAGTGAGGCTTGGAGGTGTTCTGTACATTTTCAAGAACATACAATTGGTGCTGAAGTTGGAACTCTATCCAAATTCTTGCCCCAGAAAACATATTTAATCAATTCTCAATCCTGGAAAGGAAGAAAAGAAAACAAACAAAGAAGAGCTGTATCTTGAAAGGCAGTGGAAGAAACTGTGTAGCTATAACATAAAAATTAGATAGAAATCTATACAAACAATAGGCAAAATTTAGAAATTTGATTACTTTTCCATTTTTTCACAACCAAAATACTTATGAAGAGATTTTACCAGAAAACTAAGGTTGTTTTTAAAGGTATGATGTTCAATGATATGTGAAAATCGTGATTAGATGGGCCTCTGTACCCATCTAGTACAGCAGATCAGCTAGCATATAGAAGCCTTTCCACCAACTTGGAGAATTTTCCTGGTCCCTCTCGTATGTATCATTTCTGTGGTCTGCAGAAAGCCTTGGCTACGTTTCCACTTAATGAATTTCTAGTTTCTAAAGTCTCTAATTCCCACTCTTGCCATAGACACACTTTTCTCCTCGGTGCCCTGATCCAATTTAGTTTCTATTCTGATCCAATAGCCTCAGATAGATGGCAAAGGAAACATTAAAGTAGTAAATAAATGAATCCATTGAAAAAGGATAAAGAACATGATGACAATGAGATCTTAATCAGAACCAAAATGTGAGGAAGAAATGAATAACAGTATGTTTTTAAAACAAAGAACGGAGAAGCAAAACCTTAAACAAAATAAATTAAAACACTTCTGAAAATAGCTAATATTTTTAATACCATACAAAGAGGGGATAAATTAAATTCCAGTAACATAGACTCTAGGTTAAAAACTACCTGAGAAATGAAATAGAGAAAAAGGACAAGGACCTGATCTTTCTTTTAATGGAGATAGGTTTGCTGTAAAGGACAAAGAGGCGATGTCCTCTGATAGGTCAACCAGTAGCACCTGGTGTGGTCTTCGGCCTATTCCCAGAGTTTCAGGAGGACATAAGAAAAGGAGAGAGAATACAAATCTTAGTCTTGCAAAAACTACAGTATATCTATATCCAGTATGTAAATAGAGTTGTCTTTATATTCACAAATAGAAATGCTATTAGTTGTAAATTTAATCTCAATGTGTGTGCAAAACCCATTTCTTATCAACCAACAGTCTCACTGAAAAAACTTTGGGATACAAACATCTAACACCATTTACCACTGAGAGAGAATGTTTGTTGGTAGCATGTGTGGTAAAGAGAAGGACAGAGAAATTGGCTAAAATATTGATAGGATCAAAACCTAGAACAGAAATAGCTAATCTGGACTCAGTCTACTTATTAATTTCTTCTCAAATTAGTTTACTTGTTTCTACATGCAGCTGTTAAAATCATATAGTTTTAAATAACTGAGATCTAGAAATTGTGCTGGGAGTACTTTGAGAATAAAGATTTCTTTTAAGTAGATATTATGATCCTCTCATATAATGACATTCAATGGGAAACAATATTAAAAAGGTAATCGATTCTTCTATCTCCTCCTCCCCTCTTCTTTTTCACTTTTATCAAATACTTAAAATTTATTTAAAATTAACATATATTACCTTCTTTCTCTGACTTTGAACCTATTCTAAACTATGAGTTGAGAAATATTTTAGAAAAACAGAAGATAAATATATCCATAAAGTTACAATTTTGCAAAATACACAAGTATTTGCCATTAAAAGAATTCGTTGTAACAAGGTTGTTTTCTCTTCCCCTACGCTTTAGAATAAGGATCTTTATTTTAAACATTACATAAATAGGAGAGATTTAATTAAAACTTCAAGAAATGTGTTACTGTTAATTGAATTCTGTCTACAGTTACCTTTGCAAACCCATGTTAATGAAACTCCAGTTCAAAGTGGATGGGTTTGGGGAATTCAGAGAGCTATTTATTTCCTTACCTGAGATGCCATGAGAATCTCGCCAGTAAAACAGCCCAATTAGGAGAGTTCTTATTTGTAGCTATTGATCAAGTTTACACAAACTGTTAGGATTTCTAAACAAAACGAATCAGAGGTTCAAAGGCCATAAAGCAAGGACAGTGAGTGAGAAAGAGAAGCACTTCTTTGCATTTTGAAAGCTTTTCACCTGTGGAGCAGAGACTGGACAGGCTCCTACCTGAAGCTAGGTTCCGCTCCGCCCCTCCCCTAGCCACTCTTGTCCCTTCCCCCACCCACTGAACCTCCCAGTTGGGTATCTCCCGGTATTACCAAGCTATAAATTGCCTTGGAGCTTAGAGACAATCAGGTCAGCGCTGCTCTCACAAGGGAAAAGCTTCTTACTTCCGAGCAGAACCGTTCAGGGGAAAAAAGAGGAAGGAGGGAGGGAACCCAGGCTTTAGTCGTCACTGTCACCGTGCTGGCAAAGGGTGGAGAGCGATGGGGGAGGGGACTGACGGAGACCGCATCCTCAGCGGGTCGCACTTGATCTAAGTCTCCAAACTTAGCAGTGGCTGCAGTGGAAACTCCCAGGGCACTCCCCCCTGCCTGGCACCGCAGCTGCGGGGTGGAGTCGCGCTCCCGGGCCCCACCTATGGGACGGAGCTTCCCCAGCAGCGCGGGCCGCCGCACCCATCAGGAAAAGTCTCCAGGCATCTAGCAAGACTCAGATCCTTCTACCCACCACTTCCCCCTCAGAACCCCCACAGAATGCTATTATTAGCCTCAGATAGTCCAGAGGACCACCTCTCTGCGGCTCAGTTTGAGGACACTCGTGTAGAATCCTTTCATATCCCCGCCCTGCTCTGCTTTCACAACTCTGCTGGGTCAAATGGCCAAAGACAAACTTCTGCCTCTCCTTCCTCGCTCCCACCTTAAAAAACAAAAACAAAAACAAAAAAACCCCACAGTCTGCGAACCCACACACATCGGAACTCCTAGCGTGCTGTTGCAATCTGGGCATGCTCAGTATCAGGGCAGGTTTTGATTGAAAGTTAAAAAAAAGCTTTGTATTATGCTGTCGCCTTCTCTTGTGCATATGGCTTGCTGAACAGGTTGCAGGGCATCCCGGCACCTACCCAAAGGGTTTATCGGATGCCCTTGGTTGCGTCTCCTTGGGATCTATCCCTCTCTTCATTCACCCCCTCCCCCAGCCCTCCCGAACCTCCCCCTCCGGGTCCCAGTCCGCTGTAGGGATGGAGAGACTCTAACAGAACTGGGATGGGCGATGTTGGCTGAGCGGATCCACCTATTATTAGTGCGCCCGGATTGGCTCGTTGCAGCAGCGTACCCGAGGTGGAACCAATCAGGAGGTCGGGGCTGGGAGGTGATGGGCTGCCGCCTCCTCACTGGAGGGATTCCTGGAGAAGCTGCAGTGTGGGGATGCTCTAGACCGAGTACTGCCCTCAGTGTCTTTCTACCTCCTCCTCCTGCAGCGGCGGCGGCAGCACAGCACTTAGCAGCGGCAACTTGAGGCTGCACCCGGGGCAAGCCCCCCAGGGCGGTGCTCCACTGAGAGGGGGGGGGCTCAGAGCCCCGAAGGGGTGTGTGTAGGGTGGGGTGGCCAGCTGGGACCAGCTGGTGGCCCTGAAAAACCTCCCACACACCCACACCCACACACCCCTTTTGTGTTGCAGGCTGCCCCTCCAAGAGCAGAGGCAGCGAGAGGACGTGTGTTCCTTGCACAGGTCCACGCGGGGAGAGCAGTGGGGACGGAGCCCGGCACCACCTTCTGGTCCTCCCTCCAGGTAAGACAGCGAGACTGGCAGCGTGGCCACCTCGGAGGTGCCCATTTGCTTGAATTCGTCCGCAAGGTTTTTCTTTCGGTACACTTGGGTTTAGGTCGTGGGAGGCGGCCACCTGGGGAGGGAGCCCCCGGTGGCCTATTGTGAGAAATATAATGAGCCACATGTACAGCTCCTGTACTTTGCCCAGCGCCCGTGATTCAGAGCCTGGAGTTGATGTTGGGCATCCCCCATCTTCTTGCTCCCTCTTTCTTTCTCTTTCTTTCTTCTCCGTCCCCCACCCCCAATCTCCATCTCTCACCTCCCCCGCCCCTTGCTCTATCACTCTCGCATCTTCACCCTCCTCCCATCCTAAGAACGCACAGGGTTTCTTTCTCTTCCTGGAGAGGATTGCCTTTTCTCAGAGGAAAGAGGGGGTTGGTGAAGAAAGGAGAAAGATTTCTTTCTGCCCAGGAGGGGGGAAGGAAAACAAGATAGAATACAATCTCTGCGAAAATTAGAGTACAGAAAGCAATTAAACTGAATAAAGGGAGGAGACAAGCCTTCCAGCCCGGGCTGTCAGAGAGGGGAAGCATCAAGTTTGACTTGATCTCCTCCTTGCAAGAGGCTGTGTCTCTTAGTTGATTCCTTCAAATGAAACAAAAATAAATCACGGCTCTAACCCACTTTCAACTGCTTAATTGCTGTTGCTTTTAAGTGCTAACCATCTGACTTTTTCCTGTTTCCATCTGTCCTGTGGGGCTATTTGCCCATCAGCGGTAATATCGAACTTTGAGGGGTTTCTCGTGTAAGGAAAAAATTTTTTAAACAGGTTATTACTTTCCTGAGGTTCTCTGGTATGGCCTTTATGTTGGGAGGCAAAAAAAAAGTAAAGTTTCAAGACATTTGTAAGTAGCACCAGTATTATCTGGAGGTTTGGATTTCTACTTTGAGAAAGCTAATCCTCTAGTTAGTTTTGTGTACATGTTGTTTTTCACTCTACTGAATATTAACCCCTTGGTGAAAGAAATCAACCATGTCACATTTGTGTTAAAGCCAATTTTGTGTATGAATTGCCAGTTCATTCTGCCTTTCACTATGTGTGCATTTGATCGCCTGGCTATCATATTCATGCCTTGCCTTATCTTCTTTTAATGAGAATATTTAGTGGATGTAAACATGGTGTTTATGCAATTTCAGTACTCCATTTGGAAGGCACACGGACGCTCAGCTGGCCAGGAATCCTCCTGTAGTACTGGAACAAAGTTTAGAAAGTAATGGTAGAAAGATAGCCTCAAATTTTAAATATCTTAGGGGGAAAATTGTTTTCGTTGTCATGCCCTCTTATAAGAAAGAGAATGACAGCAAAACAACTATGTTTCCTGGCTGCCTGCACAATAGGTCAAGTAAAAGGTACTTGTTGGACAGATCCTTAACACCTGCTTCAGCAATTTCTGATTCCCTCATCAATGATATAAGCTTTCCTTTCCTTTTATTCATCAGAGACAGCTAAGTGATTATTGTCAGATGGGAGGAGGTAGAGAGGAGTGCCTAGCTGAATGTAATGTGAAAGCATTCCAAGTGGTCCTATGTGAGCGCAGAGAAGTCAGCAGATGTTAGTGTCCAGATGAAACCTTTGCTTTGATTTATCAGGGGAAATGCCAACTCTCACATTTCGTTCTGTTTGCACACTTGGGGTAAGAAAAGGCAATCTTCTTTCTAACTCTGTCTGGTCTTCCACACTAATTTCTAGACCCCAGAAAGTATTTTTTTCACCACATCTCTTCAGTGTATAAGTTTACTGACTTAGAGAGGAGCTGGTTTCATTTACCATCAATATAATGTATATTTTCTAAACCATTTTCCATTTGAGGCACTATCTAAGTAGAATTGCGTAGAGTCACAAAAACAAGATCTTCTGTCTAGGGCTTTTGACATTTAAATGCTGCTGCTTTTTTTTTTTTTTAATGTATCTCTGTTGCAAGCTAACTAATTTTTAGAGATGCCACCTTTTAGATACAAGGACAAAAGGACAATCGCTTAATTGCCTCATGTGTGTACAACTGAATTAACAAGTTTAGACATGGAAAGATGTACAAAACGAAACTCAATTACTTCCCACATGAGCAAATTAAGATTTTGTTTGCTTATTTCTCCACTGTCTTAGGAAAGGTAAAAGTTGTGCTTGGTTTGTGACATTTATTTTCATGTATCTTTACAAACGTTAATTATAGCAATTACCTGTAGGAGAGATGCATCTGGGTAGTTTTTCACATACTTCTGAAAAATTAAGTCTTTCTATTCTAGAAGTCAGAACTAATTCCAGTATAGAGTGACTGGATTGAGAGACTTTAAATGATGCATTTTAGGAAATTATTCCCACAAAATGTTCTAGTATGATAAATTCATATAATTTTCATATTTTCTCCTTTAAAAAGAATATCTTAGTAAATTCTTACCAGGGCAAACATGACAATTAGATTTTAACATATTTTTATCAGAACTAAAGGCTGCTACTACACACAGGAAATCCTAAAATACTAATTCCATGAAGTACCATTCGATCTTGGTTGTTGCAGATTTCTTTGTGCTTCATTTCATAATGGAGAATATTACTCTATTTGGTCAAATTATTAGATAGTTATAATCAAGAAATATGAACATGAATAACATGGTATTTACATGATAAGATTTGCAGATTAGGCTTGATGGTAACTGAACATAAAACTAGAATATAGTAGCTTGCTTTAAATTATAGTTGCAAAATGAAATGGAAGTTTAATAAATAAAATGCAGAATGTGTTAGAGATCCAAAAGTTAATTTGAACTTCCCGTTAACCCAATGACACCATGGACATCAACTGATATCTTCTGAGGTCAGTCTGTTAAATTAATTTAAAGGAATTCCCCAAACAGGATTTTAGAACCATCTAATCTGAAGAATTTAACTCAAGACAGACAATTATATGAACCTGAAATACTTAAAGCTCTTATGATTTCCAGTTTGTGCAACATCCAGGAAGAGATATCATTAATGCCAAATTGGAACATAACATTCCTTTTTCTAATGGTAATGATTTGATGATTTAGGGGAGGGAAAGCAGAAATAAAACATTTTCATTACATAATAGAGTAAATTTAGTCTGATATTACAAAAAGCCAAGGCCAAAGTTTGACTTTCTGCCATAAAATAATGTAGGTATGGGTCTTGGAAGTATTTTGGTAAACAATAATGCTTCTAAACTTAAATATCTGCTGTACTTGTGAATTTTTAAAATTTTTCAATGATTTGCTTATGATAAATACATATGTATCAAAAGTTTAGTATAGAAGAGATGCTTTTTAGCTGAATTTGTTTTCATTGTATGGCCAAAGCTATTTAAACAGGAATAACGTATATGACAGTCTAGATACATAAGTATTTAGTACCTAGGGTTATGTATATGTATATACACAGATGTATACATATACAGATAATGCTTTTTAAATTATGTAATTTCTTCTAAAAGGATTAGAGAGAAATGGACAGTATCAAATAATCTGTTGAAGCTAGGGAGTACAGTAAAAAGTACCATTCAAAGAAAAATAACAGTGTCTTGGGGATGCTTTTAATGGTATTTGGTTGGAAGCCTAAGAATACCCAGGGGCAAAATTAATGGGGGGGGGGTCTAGATCTTTCCCTTTAGACAGCTTTTCTATGGCTTTGGGAAGAAGTTATTTTTTTCTATGAGTCATAGATTTAAAAAAATCAGTACTGGAGGATGCACTTCTATATACTGGTAACAAACCAAAATCATAGTTTCACACGTTTTGGGCATAATGGAAAGATAAACTTTCTGTTTTTCTAGGGCTTATATCAGGTGTTTCAACATTTGCATGAAGCTAAACTTGTTCTGAATCTTTTACATAACTGTGTGAAATGGTTATGATTACTTTTTCAGTTGAGGAGGGAGTGGTTTGGTATCTTTAATAATTAGGAATGAATTAGTAATAATCGATATTTTTTCATAATATTTTTGAAAACTTGATTTCAACATCTCTGTTAAGTGTGGCCATGTTTTTAAAGCTGGCATTTAATTTCTCTAATGAGAAGAAAACAGCATGTTTCCTTTAGCTTCATTGTCATTTTAAGAGTTCTTGAAGAGCTGCTTTTATATTGACTATATGATGAACTGTGCTAGCCGGGCATGTGGACGTCTCTCTACTCATATGGGTTAGTAATAGGAAAATGAACTTATTTTAAATTATACTGCAAATATGTTAACACCATCTATTGCAAGTAAGGAAGCATGCTGTCCTTTCTTGTATCTATGAATAAAACTTGAGCTCTTACTATTTTATTACAAAATACTATTATTTTTTTAAAGTGTACAATGAGAAATCTATGTTGTCAAGAGTAAGCACTGGTGATGCTGTTTGTGTAGTTTTAAATATAAATGTAGAGGTCCTGTTGCAAAGAAGCCTTCTTTTAAAATATGTTCCCTAATTTAAGAACAGTATTTAAGAGAGTTCTAAAACAAATTAAAGCCCAATTTAGAATAAAAGTAGCAGCACATTTATGATAGCATTAGAGGTATATTATCTGCCACATCTTTGAAAAATGCAAAGCAGATTAAAAACATTATTATAATTTCTGTAATTTTTATGTTTGGTTTAATCATACATTTTAACTATGTAGAACTAGTTCTTATTCTGTGTTTGTTTTGTCTGTACAATGTTCAGTGCTTGGAAGATTACGTGGCGTGCTGGGTTTTTTTTTGTTTTGTTTTTTTTTTTGGTTATTGCTATTGTGGAGATAGAAAGAAAAAAATGCTGGGCATTCCTATGTTGGTCTCACATGTAGTACGTTGAGCATTCTAATTATTCACATAGGGAATAATGTTGTTAAAGAGGAGCTCTGGAAAATGGTAAAGCAGATGAAGATAATAAATACCTCTTATTTCTTAGCTGTTTGTACAAAATGGGAGCTAGAAAATTTCCATATAGAGAATGGCCCTTTTCAGCTAGTGTAAGAATCTGGTGAAACTCTTTGGTTAAGATACGATTTCCTAACAGCCTGTGAGATGACATTTGATCACACATACCAGGCAAGAACCCTATCAGAAAAACACCAAATACTGTGTGCAAGACGTTTAGCCAAGTGCCTCAGGAATTCATTTTTGGTTGAAATATCCAATTAGTTGCATCCAGGGTTGGTACTGAAATGTGGGTCTTATCTCATCCCCGTGCACCTATTGTGAAATGTGGCTTTGCTTTTCATTCTAAACAGTGTAGAGTTCATATAATTATGATTTTTTGCCAACGGATATCCTGAGTAAAAGGAGTTGTATGTTATTTTCCCTCAATTAGTAAATGTTGTCTTTTTTTTCCTAAGTAATTCAACTAGTTAAGGATAAAATGCACATAGGCACTTAAACACAAATAGAATCGGAGTTATTTAAATGTGGAACATTCTTATACTACAATTGCTTAAATAAGACACACTATCTCTTGTCCTCCTCTTATATCCTCTCTGACTACAAGCATCTTTTCACATGGGAATTGAGGGGCAAGCGGGCAAGCCCACCACACACCCCTGGTGCGAATTCCCTGGGTCTGGCCTCCAGAGGGCAGCCTCTTGTTTTTACGGAGGTCCGATTCCTCTCTGGGCCAGCCTTGCTGCCCAGACCTCACTCTGGCTTGGAAGCAGGTAATTGGATTTGCTAATTGCTACTTAGAGATTTGTGAGCACATTTCCATCTACCTGAAAGCATAAACACATGGAATACTCAGACAAAATATACACAGCTATACCAAAGGTAGTACTAACACTTACATTTTTTAATTTTTTTAAAAAAATTTTCTTTAATGTTTATTTCTTATTGAGACAGAGAGAAACAGAGCATGAGTAGGGGAGGGGCAAAGAGAGAGGGAGACACAGAATCAGAAGCAGGCTTCAGGCTCTGAGCTGTCAGCACAGAGCCCGACGCGGGGCTCAAACCCAGGAACCTTGAGATCAGGACCTGAGCCCAAGTCGTAGGCTTAACTGACTGAACCACCCAGGTGCCCTGGTACTAACACTTTTAAAATGTGATGTTGATCTTCTATGTTTTATGATAATTGTTAAAAAAAAAAAAAAACCTTTTATTTCACGTTATTTCTTTTGATGACTCACACATGATCCAAGCCAAAGATGAGGTGGTTAAACCATGAATCAGTATAACTTTTTGTACTTATTAATACCAGTGGCTAAAGCTGAAATAATTGGTAAAAAGAACTTCAGATCCTTGGATTGGCTTCAGTACTTCCAAAATACACCCGTGTCTTTTTATGGAACCCTTAAATATTGCCTTAGCTTCTCTCTATTGTCACTGATACTTGAGAACCGGTTTGCTTTTCCGTGGACTCTTTGGGTATTGCTGTGAAACACCACAAAGGATTGCTTTTACAATGGATTATTAATCCTCTATTTTCTGACAGAATTTTCTGTGAGAGGTACTGTAAGTGCGAACAACGGTGTAGCATCACAGAGACAGGCTAGACTCCCCAAAATGTGAATTTTTAACTGTGTGTTCGTGCTGTCTCCTTCAGAATGAGGAGCCAATTATGTGTATTGTTTTCCTCGTGATGTGCTGCACCCCAATATTCTAGCACTATAAACAGTGGATAGAACCTTGCTCACCATCTATAAAATAGGGACATTGCTTAATTCTGAGGGAAAAAATCATCAACAAATATTTTCTTAGACAAAGAACTTAATGACCATTGAAACAAGGGGAAAGGGGTATAACACAAGTTACCGAGGCCTAACTTTGCCTCTCTACCGATCAGGGTTTAGGTAGCAGGGTTATTAAGAACAGCCGACACAATTTCTCAGGATAAAGACAAGGTAGCAAAGCACTGAATCTCTTTCTGACTTGGACTGTCTGCAGATCCTGGTCTACAAGGCTGGCTTTCTGCCTAATCCCCCACATTTTCATCAGATTTGAGGAATGAATAAAGTGAACCATTGGGCATTAGAGCATATTTCTAGAGCGCCAGAATCTCTTCTATAAATAGAATAACATTGCCATCCTATTTTAAACAATGTCCAAAATCCAAGAACACACACAAAATTTATATATATTTTATACTTGAATTTATATAAATTGGGCCATTACATGCCTAAAAATACTTTTATCTATCTGGCTACAGAAATTCTCATGCTACAAATGTAACTAACAACATGATAGTACATATGTCTGTTTTTAGTATTTTTATTAAGTTTAAAAAGCCAAGCAATCACTTTGAGATATATCTAATAATTCAATAAGTGACATTTCAACAAAAAGCCAACATGCTCATAAATTGACTAGAACTGCCCTGCTTTTCATTGTGAAAAGTAAACAGCACAAGAAGACAAAAATACTTGACATGCACGTTTCCATTTTGTTTTTTTAAAATCAGGAAGCATAGATACTTTCTGATCCACTCCTAGATACCGCAAATGAATATTGATGATAGGAGAGTTGACTCCTTCAGGAAAAAGTAGAGTAGACAAGTTCTGTTAGGGCTTTGAGAATCTGTTTCATGGTTTATATATTGAACACATAGCGACAGTTTTATTTCTCTTGACTTCTGGACCCTTAGACCTGTATGCATTGAAGCATATTACCACTCCCTGCCAGAGTAGAAGAGATTTGCTCAGCCTTCCAGCTAGGAGTAATATAGAGTAAGTCCCTTGCATTGCGTTTTCTTCCTTTTCCACTTCTCACCTTCCTACTCTCTCCTTATTCTTCCTTTTCTTTTTTCCATCTTAATGAATTATTCTCCTATAAAATTAACTGGGAGCTTAGGACTCTAGGGTGCATAATAATCTCTACCAGCTGGACTTATTTTTTTTTGGTCAACAACCAGGAAATTGAATCCTTAATTTATATACATTTTAAGTTAGCTTTACAAAATGGCTATATAGATAAAAAAGGGAACAGTCTCTTCATTTGTTTACAAAATATGCCATGATTTGTGTGTTTGTTTTTATGATCTTACATGGAAAGTCTAGCCTATTGGTAATTCCTAGAACAAAGTTGATTACAAAAAGATAGAACAATAATGTTTGAAAGTCCAAACAAATGTCACATCTTATTAGGCATATTTTCTTTTTCCTTTTTTGTTCTTCTAATGATAACAATTAATAAATGTTTCATGACAGGTATGTAGCTTTGTATTTTTAAAAAGTTACACTGCCTTATTTGATTTTGATGATGGAGAGATTCTCCATTTTACAGATGCAGTAAAGGAGGCTTGGAAGTTAGTTACTAGCTTGCAATTATACACCCAGGAAGCCTTTATAATTCTCTCCTGCTGAATCTCGCTGTCTCAGCATTTAATAAAGAAAAAAAAAAGTATGTTTTAAAATTCTCTCAGTATATAAGAAGTAGTTTGTTATTTCTTATCAAAATTAAAAACAAATCTAACATCACTAAATTTGGATATACTCTTTTCACATTGAAAAGGGAGGGAGATTCTAAACTGTTCTCATTGTTCTCATTAGGTGTGTGACTCAAACTCTGAAATAAGTTGTATTTGTAATTTAAAATTATTCAAGGGACTGTTTTCTAAAATGTAAGAGAAGTCACTAAGCCTGAATCACTAGGTTCAGTTGGCCCTTAGTCATTGCTATTGCTTTATCACTGCGGTAGGAGATGTCATCTTCCTTGTTTCCTTATTTGTAAACTATGTAGTCCGAAGCCACCTCCTAGAGGGCATGGAGATGTGACCGAGATGAGTGTCGTAGCTTTACTGCCTACAAGTTCTTCATGCTCCTTTCTCATGACTTCCCTCATTCACACTCACACACACAACCTATGAATACTTCCTGAACCTAATATTCATGGAAGTTGTTGGATCTATAGCTACTTTTCTATTCCAAGATGGAAAGAGCTAAGCAGGGGACTTATCCAAGGCCCAATTTTAACTCAGTCTAATGTGAAGTCCATCAATTGGCAATTCTTAGTGTGAAGAAATAAACACATTTGGGAATGATTGAAATACTGCAATGTGGACTAACTCAACCGGCTGTCTAGTGGATCTGACACAAGAGAAGAGGAGTTTAATTGGGAAAGACCAATATAAAGAATGCAAGATTAATTAAAGCATAAGAGAGCTATTTATGGGGATTTTTTTGGCAAACAGGGTAATCATATTCTTGTATTTTTTACTACTTGTCTGTGTACTTGTCTGTGTACTTTCCATGGTTCATCCCATTTAACATTGTCAACAATCTTAAGAAATTGGTACTTATTTATCTATAGTTTTTAAATGAGAAAATTGTGTGGGAGAAAAAGTAACTTGTCAGAGTCCTATAACTGTTATGTAATAGGATATGGATTCAAACCCAGTCTATTCATGGAGCCAGTACTCGACCACAAGCAGTCATATAATCACTGAGCTCCTCAGTGGGAGAAGGGAAACAAATGGTGGCCAAAAAGTAGAGACGTCTAAAAGAGATTGAAGTGTCATAGGCAAACCTGATCCAATACATAGTTGGAGCCAATATGACCATCGTGGTGATGTGATAAAAGCATGAAAAGTGAAAGTCTCACACACCTGAGTACAAATACCTACTCTATCATGGTGTGCTTCAGGAGATCTTTCACTCAGAGAGGTTTCATTTCACCAGGAAGGGAAATGTAATAATGTTTGCAAATTGTCTCATACTCAGTTAGTGGAAGGCAGATCTGACCACCCTTGCCACCCATTTTTATGAGTCAGGAACTTTTTTATGTAGAAAAATTCCACCTAACTCAAAATGGTTTAGGAAAGAACAGGGATTTTAAAGTTCGTGTTACATACATCATCAGGTTAAGGATATTCTGGATTTTGTTGCAGCTGGAGATGGGAAATCAAACCATATGATCAGGACCAGGTCTGTCCTCCATGACTCCCTCCCAGCCTTCCGTCTTGGTCGTGCTCTCCTCTGGCACTGCTTTATTTAGATTCAGGCTCTTAGTTTACAGTCATACACCCAATGACTATAGGGTTATAGAAGAAATATCCATGTAAAGAGAACATCTTTTTTGCCAAGAAAATTTCAGGATAAGCATGATTGAAACAATTTGGGTCACTTGCTCTGAACCCATGTAATGTTATTTATATAGGCTGAGCATTGTGTCATCTCTGGATTTAAAAGTTGGGCCTCGCATTACTTGACTAAACAGAAAGAGGATTTTGCTGTTATAAGAAGGAAAATGACTAGATTTAGGGCAGGCAAACAGCCAACACCCAGTTCATAAGCTCCAGGCACTGACCCTCAGAAAGGACACCCAGTTCATAAGCTCCAGACACTGACCCTCAGAAAGGACATCCTAGGGGACCCCTGCTGTTCCAGGCACTAGTTGATGGGACAGGGGAAGATTCAGGGAATTCTAAGGAAAGGTCCGTTGTAGTTGAGGATGTGGAGAGGAATGGCACTGGGAGGCTTAAAGGAATGGCCACTTGCCAACAAATATGGAAATATTGAGTAATTTGACAACAGGTATGACTTTTTGAGGGTGGAAAGGCTGAATATCAGCGGTTAAGGGCTGAGTTGAGGGTCATTAACTTCTATCTGGATCTTTACTGCCTTCCTCTTTTTTTAATACAGTAGCCAGGTACTTCTAGAACTTGAGGATTCTTAGATACTAAACTCAGGAGAGTCGAAAGCAGCTACCTGAAGATATGTACTGGGCCAGTTGTGCGTAGGTCATACTTCAAATTTTTGCTTGTGCATGGAGCGGGTGGTTATTTCAAATTTATAACTACCCTATTACCCCAACTCCCTGTATATTGCTACAGATGCAACAGAATGCATTTGAACAAAAATACAATATATTTTCCTTCTTGCTGTAGCCCAAAATGAACAGGAATTATTTAGGAATAATGTATTTCTTCTGTAAGTACCAACATGTTGCTATTATAAGCCAAGCATCGTTTGAGATGCTGGGAATACAGAAGCAATCACAGCAGACAAGTTCCCTGCATTTAAGGCAGTTTGCGTTCTAGGGAAAGATACAGACAATGAAAAACAACAGTAACAATTACAAAACGCAACTAAGATACTTTCAAAACGTGAGAAGTGCTGTTAAATAATAAAACAGGCAAGTTTTATTGCCTGGGGACTCCGGTCAAGCAAAATTATTTTAAGTCAAGACATAAAAGGAGAGGGAGCCAGCTATGTAAAAGTTAGAGTAAGAGCATCACCACTATCCTCTGCAGAGGGAATGAGTTTCTGCGCATGCAAGAAATAGAAGGCAAATGGAGCTGAAGTGTAAAGGTACTGGCTTCATGAATTGAACCCTGCTTTAATATTTCAATTAAAACCATCTTTAAATACTATTAAGGAAAAATTTCAAAACAGTGTGATATGATCACACATAACCTCAACATCATTTAAAAATACATGATGTGTCATTTCTGGGTAATAAATTTCCAGTCTGTGTTCATATACTTCTATTGTTTTATGGCTACAATCATGGAATACATACTCTTTCCACCCTGACTTTCAAAATGTGTTCTTAGATGTCTTGCAGGTATATATTTTCATTCTCCAATTTCATCTTTAGTATAGTGCAACTCCTTTTGTGGCATGTTGTCCTTAGACACTTTCTACATATCTTCTGTTGAATCTTAATAACCTTTCTCGTTTTGCCCTCCTTTCTAAGGGAATCACACACATGCCTCCCCCCCCCATTTTATTATTTCTCTGAATTTAAGTGAACACCTTGGCTTTTTATCACAGTAATGATTTTTTCAATGTAATTTCCTTTAGAGTATATATTCGATTATATCCTACAAAACTCTAATTTAGATTTTGAAACAAAAGTAAATAAACACTGGAAACATAATGAAACAAATCATTTTGTGTCGATTGTCATTTAGACAACACAGGTCTCAAAGCATTAACCGGAAATTATTTCTCCCTTATCTAGTTTCATATCCTGGTTTCAAGAACTCAATAACCCTAGTCTACCTAGGTCATTTTGTGATAGTAAACTGGGTGCTTACGGAGGCATATTAACTTCTGTGAGATTGCGGTACTACTCAATATGCCGCAGCAGTAATGAAGTAATAATTAAAGCGTCAATCTTAAATGGCCTTCTATTTTCCCTTAAGACTTCTCTGGACATTATACTCTGATAATCATATATTTTCAAAATGGAATTTTCTTTGCTGAAATCACACAAAACCACCTATGTATGAATATAGCAAGGGTATTAAACTATTCTGGTCAAGAAGTGATATGCTTTTTCATGATCTGTAGAAACAAGGCTCTTCTGTATACTAAATATCTTATGTTTTAGTACATATATTCTGGTATACTTGCATAATCCTGGGATTTTAAAAATATTGCTGATTGCCCCACTAACGGCAAGGGTTTCAGGATTTTGCAAGGATACATATTTTTTATCATCTCTGACTTGCCAATGCCTGAGAGACAGTAGAGAGTGTTCTAGAGAACTGTTGTGTGAATGAATGAATGAATCCACTAAATCCTTATTTTGTAATGTTTTTAAATGACAGCCAAATTCAATACACAAACACACGATATGAATAGAAGTTCAATAAAATATTTTTATGGTATTGTGTTCTAATTCTTCCTTTTCAGTTCTCTTTTTTCCTAATTCATTAAATAATACTACTGGTCATGGCCAAGTAAGTTAATATAATGACCTACTAATAGGTAACAATCTGTATTTTTGTTTTTATTTTTATTTTAAAGTTTTATTTATTTGTTTGTTTGTTTGTTTGTTTATTTAAATATATAACACCCAGTGCTCTTCCCCACAAGTGCCCTCCCCCTCCCCCTTCAGCCCTCGGTTTATTTTCAGTATTCAATAGTCTCTCTGGTTTTGCATCCCTCGCTCTCCCCAACTCTCTTTCCCCCTTCCCCTCCCCATGGTCATCTATTAGGTTTCTTCTGTTAGACCTATGAGTGCAAACATATGGTATCTTCCCTTCTCCACCTGACTTATTTCGCTTAGCATGACACCCTCGAGGTCCTTCCACTTTGCTACAAATGGCCAGATTTCATTCTTTCTCATTGCCATGTAGTACTCCATTGTATGTATGTATATATATATATACACCACATCTTCTTGATCCACTCATCAGGTGATGGACATTTAGGCTCTTTCCATGTTTTGGCTATTGTTGACAGTGCTGCTATGAATATTGGGGTACATGTGCTCCTATGCATCAGCACTTCTGTATCCCTTGGGTAAATCCCTAGCAGTGCTTTTACTGGGTCTTAGGGGAGTTCTACTGATAGTTTTTTTGAACAATCTGTATTTTTAAAAATACTTATTTAAAAGTATTACCATTTTCAAAGAATTATTTAAGATTCCATTAAGCATATGTAAATACAATTGATATACAGAAATTTGCAGTGGCTTATTTTGAATAGAAGGACTCATCATTCTATAAATGTATGAAGTTTAATAGAATTTCCATACCAGAATTATAATGTTCTTGTTACATTCACATGTTAATTTTGTGTAAAGTCACACTGTATTATTTTTTTTAATTTATTTGTTTTTTAGTTTTTAGTTAAATTCCAATTAGTGAACATTCAGTGTAATTTTAGTTTCAGGTGTACAATTTACTTCCAACAACACTTCAGTACAACATCTGGTGCTCATCACAGCTAATGCACTCCTCAATCCCCATTGACCCCCATCCAACTCCACTCTGGTAACCATTATTTTGTTCTTTATGGTCTGTTCCTGGTTTTCTCTCCTCCCCACCATGATGGTTTTGTTTGTTAAATCCCACATATGAGTGAATTCATATGGTATTTGTCTTTCTCTGACTTATTTCCCTTAGCATAATACCTTCTAGCTCCATTGAGATTGTTGCAAATGGCAAGATTTCATTCTTTTTTATGGCTGAGTAATAGTCCATCACACACACACACACACACACACACACACACACACATATGAATACACACACATATATAAACATAAGGGTACATGTATCCCTTGAAGTTAGTATTTTTGTATTCTTTGGGTAAATTCCTACACTGTTCTCCTGGTGCATTCTATTATTTTTTCTTAAGCCCACAACGAATCTGGCACTAATGCTGTTATTGGTCATGTTCAATCAAGCAGATCCATGTTGGACTGCTATGTTCTGAGAAATTCAGTTAATAGCTACTGGTTATAATAGCTATCAGTTAAGAATTATTATTCTTTTTGTTGAAACTGTCAATATGCTCCTTTTTGGTTATGGAAAATTTTCTTGTAAAGAAAGATACACAGATATAGTTAGAATATTATTTCTCTTCTTTTAAAGTATACCAGAGAACTAGTCTATGGAACCAACAGACAATAACTACTGAACATTGATCTTCAGAATTTTGTGTTCAAATTTAAAAACAAGCAAATAATATAAATTAACTCCTCAGTCTGTCACTAAGTCAGTGATGTTGTGATTTTATTAGATGATCCCTCTAATACCTTTCATTATTAACATATTTCAGAATTTTATGTTCAAATTCAAAAAACAATGTGAAAACCCTCAATCTTCCACTAACTTCATGATGTGGGGATTTTACTAGATGGCATCTCTGATACCGGGCTGGCTCAGTTGGTAGAGCATGAGATTCTTAGTTTTACGGTTTCGAGTTTGAGCCCCAGGTTAGGTGTAGAGATTACTTAAAAGTAAAATCTTAAGGAAAAGAAAACTGCCAGCACTCCTGGAAAATTTGGAGGGTAAGCTAAATCATGTATGTTTTATAGAAGTCCTGACATGAAAAAAAAATCGCTATTTTAACCGATATGTTTGGATCTCTTAAAGAACCCTACAAGTTACCACATCCAAACCTGAGCTCATTCTTTTCACTAACAAATCTAGTCCTTCTCCAATGTCTTTGATCCTAATGAATGATTCCACCATCCAATGAGTTGTGTTATTTGGAAGCTTATTTTCATATGTCTCTCATCCTTACCCCCAGATCTCAAATATATGACGTCTTAATCATTTTTGGCTCACGAATATCTTTAATCTCTACCTCGACTGTCACCAAATAATCAAATCAACCTGGCCTTCTTTTTTTCTTTAAATTTTTTACAGTTTATTTATTTTTGAGACAGAGAGACAGCACAAGGCGGGGAGGGGAAGAGCCAGAGGGAGACACAGAATCTGAAACAGGCTCCACGCTCTGAGCTGTCATCACAGAACCCAATGTGGGGCTTGAACCCACGAACCATGAGATCATGACCTGAGCCAAAGTCAGACACTTTACCAACTGAGCTACCCAGGTGCCCCAACAATCTGGCATTCTTAATTCTACTGTTCTTAACTTGACTTTCAAGTCCATGTATTATCTGGACTCTTCTATTCACCAACCTAGTTTCTCATATTACTCCTCTCTTCATGCTCTGGCTACGTTGGCCTTCTTTTAGATTTTTAGAATTCTAGTCTTCTTCCTGCCTCAGGATCCTAGCACAAGCTACTCCCTCTGCTTTGAGTACTGTGGCATGTATCTGCTATGGGCAGACAATAACATTGTAAAATCAGAAATGTGATATGGTTGGCTGTTTAGAAATAAATTTTTATTATGTCTGAGAACAAATGTTCAGCTTTTACATATTATAAGAGTATGGATGTCTTACTTTTAAAAATTAACTACAGAACTGTCAAGAATTGTCAAACTGTGATAGGGATTTGAACAATAATTGAAACTTTTTTCTTTTTCTTTTTTTACATTTTAGGAAACTCTAGGTAGAGTTTAAGTTTAAATATGTTGAACACTTAACTGCTGTTAAGGAGGAAATGTACTTATAAATATGTTACAGGTGAGGATACCCATGAGACTAAGTAGAAGAAATCTTGAGTGAGTTATAAAGAAGTACTTTAAATACACATGACTGAAATTTTAATCTTGATATTTTTTTCCAGTTATTTTGATAATGTGTTTTCTTAAAATCATGGCATCACAGATTTTTTTCCTTGTTTGTTTCTTTTCTTTTTAATGGGAACACTCTGTGATCTAACATCCTCTGGGTGTGAAAACACATTTCCAGAAAATATCTGAAAAAAATGCAATGAAAAATAAATCTTCAAGCTAAATATAAAATAGTGAGACTGAAACATATACAGGCTGATCTGATCTTTAAAATTATTTTATTCCTGATTACTCATTTTAGAATAATTGTCAAAAAATCTGAGATATGTTCTCGTTTCTCTACTTTTCTTCAAACAATTGTAGCATTATAAAATTATAGCAATGAAGAATTAATGTTTACCATCACAGTGCAAAACCTCAGGTTGAACTGAGTGCTCTCTGACTGCAGGACCCATTTTTATGTTGTTTTCAGTTGTATCTTCATTGTTGACCCACCTAGCAGTGTTTAGCACTTACTAAGTAAGCACTTAAAATCTTTGATGAATATTACTGGATAAATCATCCTTGTTGATTTTGTTTCTCCTATTTTTCTTCAAACTAAGGTAGTAACTTAATGTGTGATCTTAGTAATAAGTATCTACATGAACTGGAATTATAGGTGACTTTCATTTTTAGTAAAGACAAAATATGACTTCTTTGTTTTACTTCCCCAAATAACTTGGCCAGAGAGCTCACTATTAAGTTCCAAATTAATGTTTTAAGTGTTCAGTTTATAATAATAAGTATCTAAACATGTTGAATATATTTCAGTTCTACTTTAATGGGACCACTCTTTTAGATTTTGGGGGTCAATGCTATCTTTAAAATGCATAATTATTCTTTTGCTTTACCTATTCACTTTACCCTCCTCTTCATCTTTTCTTACTACTGTTTTTAAGTATTTCCTTAATTAAATCAAAGCACCAAGAGTTCTGTTACTAAAAAACAAAGACACTCATTCTGTATAGATTTTCAATACATGTTTAATGCTATAGTTTGAAAACTTTAAGTTTAGTTTGTTGCTAGTAAAGAACAGTGCTTTTAAATAAATATTTTAGCTTTTTAAATGAAAAAGTATTCTACAAAATACTTAAAATATTCAAATAACCAATGTATAAGTTGAAAAATAATCTTTCAGATTCCTTGTTACTATAAAAAGACTCTAGTATCTACTAATAGAAATATGTGCATATGCAAACATACATTACACTTAAAATCAGTATTCTATTAAATGCAATGTAATGCACATTTTAAGTTATTAGATGACTATATTGGATAATATTTTATACAAACTATATTTTGTAATGTATATATTTTTAATTTTTTAATGTTTATTTTTGAGAGAGAGAGAGAGAGAGAGACAGACAGCATGAACAGGGAAGGGTTAGAGAGAAAGGGAGACACAGAATCTGAAACAAGCTCCAGGCTCTGAGCTGTTAGCACAGAGCCTGAAGTGGGGTTTAAACTCAGGAGCCGTGAGATCATGACCTGAGCAAAATTCTGACGCTTAACCAACTGAGCCACCCAGGCGCCCCAAGGAATGTATATATTTTTTATATTAGAAAGTTATATAAGTAATTTTTGAAATGAAATAATTCTGTAAAATAGGTTAAATGTGGGGCACCTGGGTGGCTCAGTCAGTTAAGCATCCAACTTGAACTCATATCACAATCTCACAGCACAATCTATGCTGACAGCTCGGAGCCTGGAGACTTCTTTGGATTCTGTGTCTCCCTCTGTCTCTGCCCCTCCCCTGCTTGCGCTCTGGCTCTCTCTTTCTCTCTCTCTCTTTCTCAAAAACTAAAATATACATTAAAATATTTAAAAATATTTTAAAATCAAGTGACTCAGTTTAAGCTAATTCAATTTTATAATTTTAAGTATTTTCTGTCATAATTTGTGATGATGGTGTCAATACACATAAGATATTAAATGATTTTATAGATTTGATTATATTTAAGGGTTTTTAAAAAATGTTTGTTTATTTTGAAAGAATGTGGACACATGAGCGGGAGAGGGGCAGAGAGAGGGGGAGAGAGGCCCTGTTGGTGCCGGCCCTGATGCAGGGCTCTATCCCACAGACCACAAGACCATGACCTGAGCCGAAATCAAGAGTCAGATGTGTAACTGACTCAGCCACCCAGGGACCCCATATTTAAGGATTTTTTTAAGTTCCTGTTTTATCATGTTGCAAAGTATTCTTGGATAATAGGTATTATAATATGTTTTTTAAAATTAATATTTCATCAGTAATGATATAGATCATAATCTTCTATCATGTTTTTAATGCTTCCTTTATATGTTCAGACACTATTACAAATAAAAATTTTATAATCACACTTAATATATATTTGGTTGGAGGTTGCAGTAGGCTAATCTTAAGGAATTTAAAGTATCTCAAAATATAAAATGTTTTAAGAATCATCCTGCACATTTTAGCTATATGACAAATATTTTAAAACAAAAACAAAGAATATGGAAGTTATTTAAAGAAATAGGAAGTTTTTAGGGGTCCTTACAAAGTTCATTAAATTTAGTAATAACAGTTTGCATGTAGAGACCTCTGATTACATGCCTTATCCATTCTAAGAAATTTTGTGCATTACTCATTTAATCCTACTTCAAGCCATTTGTGAGGTTTGTACTATTCTGATGTCCATTTTAGAAATGAGAAAATGAAAGGTCACAGAAATTATGCTATTTGCTTCCAGTCACACCATTACAGCTGGGATTCAGTGAGAAGGGTTTGGCTTTAGAGTCGATAGGATCTAGGTCAGTGAGCATTAGCTTGAAAGTACTCAATGTCAATAACCTGTAGCCTGCAAAAGCTTACCTCTTTGGGGCACAGAAAAGAAGTAGAAAAAAAATGAAAGACAAAGAGGGTAGAGGGAGGGAAGAAGGAAGTAGGAGGAAGATAGGAAAGGATTCTGGGTGTAGTATGTTTTATTTTAGTAAGTGCTATCAAAGAAGTAAAAGCAAACAACCCAAAAAAAAAAAAAAAAAAAAAGGAAAGAAAGTAGAGAGTGCTCGGCTTCCAGGAAAAAGGTGGAATGTGTTTTATTATTATTTTTGTTCTGTAACTACCTTTTAAGTATCTTTTTTTTTTTGGCAATATAAAGTTGAAATTTATTTCAATTACAATTCTTTTGTTACACATTAAAGCTGTTTTAACCTTTAGCGGCATACAATGATTTCAGAATAGATCTTTTAATGATTAATTATGTATGAAGTCATTTGATGATGCACTTAGCTTTTTAAAAATTGAATTATAATTAATATACAATGTTATATTAGTTTCAGATGTACAATATGATTCCACAGCCTATACATTTCAAAGTGTTCATCATGGTTAAGTGTGCTATTAATCCCATTTATTTCTCCCTTTCCCTCCACTCACCTCCCCTCTAGCAACCACCAGTGTTTCTCTGCATTTAAGAGTCATTTGTCTCTTTTTTGTGTGTGCGGTTTGTTCACTTTTGTTTGTTAAATTTCACACGAGTGAAATCATAGGATATTCAGTCTCTGACTTATTTTACTTAGCATTATATCCTTAGCATTAGATCCATCCAGGTTGCCTATCATTCTTTTTTTTTTTTTTAACACTTATTCATTTTTGAGACCGAGGTAGACTGTGAGTGGGGGAGGGGCAGAGAGAGAGGGAGACAGAATCTGAATCAGGCACCAGGCTCTGAGCTAGCTGTCAGCACAGAGCCCAACATGGACCCAAGCCCATGAGCGGTGAGTTCATGACCTAAGCCAAAGTCAGACACTTAACCTACTGAGCCACTCAGGCGCCACCACCCCTCCCCCCCCCCCACCCATCATCATTTCTAATGACTGATATCTCATTGTATACACACACACACACACACACACACACACACATATATATAAAACATCTTTTTTTCTCCATTCATCTATTGATGGACACTGGGTTGCTTCCATATCTCACCTTTTATAAACAATGCTGCAATAAATATAGGCGTACCAATATCTTTTTGAATTAATATTTTTGTTTTCTTTGGGTGAAAACCCAGTAATGG
>NC_043709.1:38135496-38141051 GCF_006229205.1 Suricata suricatta | reverse complement strand
TCCTCTCTGGAAAAATGTCTCTTCAGGCCCTCTGTCCATTTTTAATGAGATTATTTGTGTTTTGTTTGGTTTTTTTGGTGTTGAGTTGTATACACTTTTATAAATTTTAGATGTCAATCCTTTATTGGATATATCATTTGCAAATATCTTCTCTCATTGAGTAGGTTGCTTCGTCATTTTGTTGACAGTTTCCCTAACTTTGCAAAGGCCTTTTATTTTGGTGTAGACCCAATTGTTTGGCTTTTGTTTCCCTTACCTTAGGTGATATATCTAGAAAAATGCTTCTATACCGTATGTCAGAGGTTACTGCCTATGTTTTCACCTAGGAGTATTATGGTTTCATATTTACATTTAAGTCTTTAATTCATTTCAAGTTTATTTTTGTGCATGGTGTAAGAAAGTGGTCCAGTTTCATTATTTTGCACATAGCTATCCAATTTGTCCAACACCATTTGTTGAAGTGACTTTTTTCTCATTATATGTTATTGCTGTCTATGTAATAGATTGACCATCTGAGTGTGATTTATTTGTGAGGTCTCTATTCAGTTCCTTTCATCTATGTCTCTGTTTTGTTGCCACTATCATATGGTTTTGATTACTATAGCTTTGTAGTATGTCTTGAAATCTGGGATTCTGATACCTCCAGCTTTGTTCTTTCTCAAAATTGCTTTAGCTAATTGGGGTTGTCTGTGTTTCCATACAAAATTTAATATGATTTCTTCTAGTTCTGGTATTTTGATAGGGATTTCATTAAATCTATAGATTAATTTTAACAGTATTCATTCTCTGAATCCATGAGCATGAAATATCTTTTCATTTGTTTGTATCATCTGCAATTTCTTTCATCATTGTTTTACAGTTTTCAGAGTACAAGTCTTTCATTTCTTTGGTTAAGTTTATTCCTAGGTTTTTTTTTTTGGAGGGGGGTATCATTGTAAATTGGGTTGTTTTTATAATTTCTTTCTGCTACTTTATTTTTAGTGTATAAAAATATTTTTTAATTCTGTATTAATTTTGCACCTGGCAATTTTCTGAATTCATTTATCAATTCTAGTAGTTTTTTGGTGGAGTCTTTAGGGTCTTTACGTATAGTATTATGTCATCTGCAAATTGTGAAAGTTTTACCTCTTACTTACCAGTTTGGGTGCCTTTTATTTCTTACCTGATGACTGAGGCCAGGACTTCCAGTACTAGGGTGAATAAAAGGGGTGAGAATGGACATTCTTATCTTGTTCTTGGTCTTAGAGGAAAAGCATTCAGTTTTTCACTGAGTATTATGTTAGTTGTGGGTTTTTCATATATGGTCTTTACTATGATGAAATATGTTACCTTTAAACCTATTTTGTTGAGAGTTTTATCATCAGTGCATTTCTCAGAATAGGGTGGTAGCTGAAGGTCACATTTGAGCACATATCTCTGAAGTAAGTGAGAAATTGAACTTTGGTAAGATGTGGGACCATGCGTGGTGACTTGGGGAAAGCAGAGGCCCTTGTGCTGTAGGGAAAGTAGTAGAGAAAGTACCACAAGGTTATTTGAGTGAGGTAGCATGGGGGCAGATGATGCAGGGCCTGGGTTGACTTTGGCATTTACTCTGAATGAAATGGGAAACTGATAGAGCACCTCCCTAAGGAACATGGTGAAAAACCTCAAGAAAAGGGAAAGCAACCTGGCTATGTGTGCCTATGAAACTTTGCTCATGACTCTGTGACACAGACAGTCCTTTCAGACTGGTATGTTACCAGGTATGGGAGACAAAGGAGCAAAAATTATACAAAAGGCAACTCCTGCTGCACTTGGGGCTCAGCCTTTTGAGGTCTTAGCCCACTCAGCCCATGCTAGCAGGAAGCTGCTTCCCAGAAAGAAAAACCTTGGTGTTCTGACTCTGTTCAGACACTGAAATGTCCAAAACATTGAAATGTTCTGAACAGAAGGGTAACATGTTCCAACTGAGATTTTTTTTTAAGGGTTATTTTAAATAAAATGTTTTTGCTAGATTGGGGCCAGGGCACAGAGAAAATTTGCTCTTCTGTAGGTTTATATTTGAAGCAAAATTACCCTCTACCTTCTCTCTGTGTGTTTTCCTAGATTTTGTGGCCTTTAAATATATAAAGAGACCAGTGGAAAGTTCAGAAATATGTAACTATAGAATGTTCATTTAAAAACGAGTTTAACTTCCACCATGCAGGCTAGAGCCCATCATAACAGTGATTTTATTTTATTCTTTTTTAGCATTTTATAAATGCATTCCCCAGTCACCCTGCCATCTAATTGATCATCTTGGGGCAAGTAGATACAAGTTGGGTTAACTTTAAGGCATCTTGGAAAGTGGCAAAGAAAAAGAAATTTTCCCATATGCTTGAAAGACTTGCTAATGCACTCTCAAAGTCAGAGGAAGACAAATATTAAGGGTTCATGAATAAAAGTGGGTGCAATTGATTCTAAAAGCATCTTCCATAAAATACCTGGATTGGCACTGATTTTCAAGAAAATTGTTTTTAGACAAAATGCTTTTGCTTTTCAACATTTTACATTTAATTTCATTTTACACCAGAATATATCAGTGTCAACATTTAAATGATACCCACTGTGATGAAGACTGATTTTGAAAATTGTCAGACATGTGATGTTACTCTCTAAAATTAATCATCACCTAAATGTTGCTTATAGTTAAATACATATCAACAAATTAACAATTAAAAGATATTTATAACCTTTATAACTGTGATGATCTATAATTCAGTCAATATATATTCCTGATGTTTTAGGTACCCAATCAGCAAATATTTTCTTACTGCTTACTTACTATGAGATGAGCACTCAGCCACATTTTCCAGATTTTTTCTCTAAAGGCTTTCTTTTTTCAAGGAAAGTATAAGATAGTTAAAGGGAAGAAAGACCCAAAAATGCTTTCAGGGTAAATGTAAGATAGTCTATTATTTGTTGGTAAAGTAAAAAAAGAATAGATAAATAAAAGACATGTGGGATAAATAGATACAGGGTACCTTAGGTTATGTCACTTGGTAAAGTTTCATGATCTCTAAGTGCCATTTAGTCATGCGAACTGGGAGCCCCACAAGTCAGGAAGATACAATACCAGTTGGTAAAATTGAGATAATAATCTCTTAAGATACTTAAACTTTCTACCTTATAATATAGGTGTAGACATTATTTACTTTTTCTATTATAACATGAGCTCCTGGAGAATAGAGAGAATGTCTTCATTGTCTCTATGTCCCAAAGAATATCTTATACATAGCTGATATTACCTAAATATTTACTGATTGAATGAGGTATGTATATTCTTCTAAGATGGTAATGCTTAGCCTTTTATTAGGAGAAAAGGGTTATTATTGCTTGTTTGAGAAAACTGACTATGTTTCTCAAATGTGATATTTTTGGCTTGCTGAAGAAACCTTACCTTTTGTAGATGGAAATATTTAAAACTAACTCAATTTTATTTCTAAAGAGGATTTCTCAAGTTTTGTACTTCAAAACTATTATTAGGACATTTAAAGATATATTGAGATTGTAGTTAGTGATCAAATTTATTATTTGAGAAAAGTGAGATGTTAATTGGTAACAGTAGTAGTAGTAATAAAAAGTAAAATTGACAGAACCTCAGACCTAAAAGTATTTTTTAATCACTTAAAAATACTTCAAATGCTTTTTGTATGTGTGTGTGATTTGGGAAGATTTGTATTCCCCTTGTGTGTAGAAGACTACACAACTATGTAATGTAGGCATAAGCAAATTGCTCATATTTCAGCCCATTTTACTTCCATCTTCTTATTATCATTGTGTACAATGCCTTAGACCCATTTTCATTTGTAAGCATTAATGAAATATATTCAAGCTGCTGCGATAAGAAACTATCTTCAACCTACTGCGAAGTAATGCATGCAAAGTGATTAGTATGATGCTCGACACAGACAAATGCTCAATACATGATAATTTTATCTACAATGACTATTATTACTCTTTCTAATCTTGTTGGAGTTGTTCACTTTCTGAAATGCTTCAGAGCTCACTTCTTGCAGCTACCTTCTGAACTCCCCATGGTTCCGCAGACCTCCGCCTGGTGATTGGTTAATATCTTCGGTAGCTTCTGAGTCATGCTTCATCAGGAAACCAAGGGTGTGATTTCCATCTCAGCATATCC
The DNA here is from genome assembly GCF_006229205.1 of Suricata suricatta. Taxonomy (NCBI): domain Eukaryota; kingdom Metazoa; phylum Chordata; class Mammalia; order Carnivora; family Herpestidae; genus Suricata; species Suricata suricatta. Next base: position 38,136,892 of record NC_043709.1, on the reverse strand, counting down.
TCCTTCCTCCTGCTCACTGTCACGTCTATTTTTACTTTGGAGCACAGGGTTCTTAAAGGAATCTTGTATTCCAAGGCTTCCCACATTCACGGATTTACTACCTGCTTTTCTATAAGAAATGTATACTTGGTAACAAATTTTTACTAGAAAAAGGCAGCTCTAGCTCGGTTAATACCTAAGGCCAAAGCTTTTCATTCCTTCTAAATCCTCTAGGAGTTCCCCTCTTTGGACCACTACCAATTTTCTGTCCCAGTTCTCCCAGAGTTCCTGGTGCAGTTAATTTACTTAAACCTATCAAAAATGATTTGAGTACCTATAGTTAATCCATTGACGAGCACATATTGAATTCTTACTTTATCCAGGGGTGTTTGATCAACACTAATTCAGGATATCTTATCCCGGCATCCATGTTGCCTCAAGAGTCTCAAAATATTCAGAATTGTATGCAAAATGTGGTGTGTATGTTTGCATATGCAGTTTCCTGGGTGAATGAGCTCACAGCTTCCATCAGACTGTCAAAAGATGAAGACTCTAAAGAGATTTAAGATTTATTTACCCTAGAGAGCCAAAAATGGACAAAACATATTTTTCTGGTTGAGGAGTTTGCAATATAAGTGAAACTGACATAGTAAATGGCAATATAAAAATAGGGATAAAGTGGCATAGGATACAATATTTAAGAACAGGAAAATCACTTAGTAATAAATTGGAGGGAAGAATTTGATCTGGCTTAGAAATAAGTTTTTTATTACAATTTCATGGGACTTCTATTCTATGAGGAAAAGAGTATGAGCACAGTCTTGGGATTAGTATTGATTAGAGTGAATAATACTGGATTATAAGAAAAGCTATTGAGTACATGAGATATTAATAACTTCCATTATTTAAAATGCTAAGTAGTAAAAAGATACATGGCAGATTATCTTGTAGCTAATCTTCCTTAGACGTAAAAACATTTAGTTCTGAAAACTGAAAGTAATCTTGAAGAATTTTTTTGTAAAATAACTTAATAACAACAGTCAGCATAATATCTCGTTAAGAAACGTGCTATGTTCAATGTCGCAAAAACACTAAGTACAGTTCTTCAATAGCATTGTAACAGCTTATACTGACCTAGACTGACTGTTGATCTATTGCTTTTCCTAAACATATCCAATACACTTTGTTTCTGGGCTTGTATTTTATATAGCTGGAAAGGAGAACATTTTCAAATGTCCTGGATTAAGAGAGCAGATATCGGGGTGCCTGAGTGGCTCAGTCCATTAAGTGTCTGACTTCAGTTTGGGTCATGATCTCAGTGGGGTTTGGAGCTGATGGCCAAGAAAGAATCCTTGAAGATGTCTTTGATGCAAAAAGATGATTTTCTTAAAGCAGGGGGACAGGACCCATGGGCAGC